>NW_010547068.1:0-28514 GCF_000687285.1 Phaethon lepturus
ATTTTATATATATATTAAATAAAATAAATAAATATTATTTAATTATTGCTCCCTACCTTTGAAAAGCAAGACTATTCTGTGTGATAGATTGAGAAGCCAAGTTTTGAGCATTCATTTCTTAGAGTGCCTTAAAAATCAGCTCATTCATTGCTTTTGCCACAGAGACTTTCATCACCACCCAACAGCTGGGGCAATTCTAAACTGTAATACACAATTCGTCAAGTTTTGCATTTCCTAGCAACGTTAAAGTTACTAAGAATCACTTGTTCCCACTAGAGCACATCATCTAGACCAAACTTAACTGCTTCTGTAGTCAAACAAAATGGAAACACTTTAAACCAGTTTTGGCGGGGGGGGGTTCAAAAAAAACCATATTTCCCCCCACCTTCCTCTCAAAATCAGCTTCTGGAAGAAAAGGCAGCAAGAACTCAGCAAAGGGGAAGGATGAGAAAGCACAACATAACCAGAGGATTGTTTCGAAATCACCATGAGGAAAAGGAGGAGGATCTAGAAGCTAAATACTTTCTTCTATCTATTGTTCAGAATAATGCCAGCTTTCTAGGTGCTACAAGTTTTCTGCAATAAATGTGATGTAAATACACAGAAAGGCATATGGGCTTAATTCAGATCATGGTCAAGTATATTAAATGCGTGAACAGTGCATAGTCTTAAGAGCTTCCCAGCTTCAAAAGCATTAAACTTTCCCTATAAAGGAACCAGGCTATCTGCTACTCTTAATATCCTCCCTTTGAATTCTTCTTTGCCAGCTAGCAATTGGCCAGAGTGAACCTGAGTGAGAGTTTTAATGTATTAATACATAAAAAGCAATTTCAAATGAGAAAGAAAAACAGTTGCTTCAAAGTGAGGAAAAAATTTATGGCCAGAAAAAAGTTTTTAGAAATGCAAATGGAAGCTTGGCACTCTAAATTTCCACATGCTTCCTGTAGCCAGGGTAAATCCTAGCAAGTTGTCCTGGATTCTTGAAGAACACAGAGAAAAGCAAAAAAATCCCAAGTCAAACTAAGCAGGAGCAAAAGATTCCTTTGCTGAACATACAGGGAAAATTTCAGAAGTACAAAGCTTGTAGTAGTCTGAATGCTTAACAGTGAAAACAGAAAAATATAAAAAATTAACATAGTTCCTGCAAAAGACAGAAAGTATCTGAAATTCCGTTATTGAGACTCATTTCAAAGCTATCAAAGAGAGACACACGTTTTTCCATATTTTGATATCAGATTGATCTGGAGACATTTTACTCTATTTCAAATGCTTTTAACATCCATTTGAAACAAAAAGCTAAAGAAGATTCAGTAACCCAGAAATTTCATCTTTTTCTGCTCACAGTCTTTCATTTCCTTTAGTGCTTTCAAGTTTTGCACCCAAAATTAAAGGTTAGTTGAGCAAACATTATACATGTCACCATACCAACGCATGTTACGTGTACTCTTCCTGGATTCAAAATGAGTTGTTAGGAAACCCAAAGTAATAGCAGAGCTGTTCAGAACATGTCTCCCAAAACTGAACCCATTTGGTAGGCTGCAGAGGAAAACATTGCTCTTCTAAAACAGCTTTTATAATCCTGGAACAAAGTCAGGCAGGGGGAAGGTTTTAGAGCACGCAGTGACCAATGGTTTCTGTTTGGTACGATTTTAATCTCAGATCAAATTCAAAGATTTCAATTAATTTTTGCCTGCTTTTCCAATACATTTTCAGGTATAAGACTGCATTTAATGGAAGTCATTTCAATGATTTTCCAATTCCTCTTAGTATTCATATTTCTACATGTCTGCCCTCAAAGGCTTTTGATGCATACTAAAATTGCACAAATCTACTGATATTTTTCTTAATCCTATTTAGGTGAATGAGTAATGCTGTACTGAAAGACCCTCTGTACAAGCCAAAAATCTATCAAGATTTTCACCAACATATATTTCATGCAACTATATTTTATTTTTTCCTGTTTCACTGCTCACTAGCTTAAACCTTCAATTTCTCAGACATCATCAACAGCAAGAGTACCTTTCTTCTAACCCTGTTTTTATTTTTATAGTTGCGATACTTTATTTTCAGCTTTTGAAATCAAAAGTATTGAAATAGTTTTACTAGACTTAAGATTTAATATAGGTGTGAAAAAAGGCAAGGTGCCTAAGTTTACATGTGTTAAGTAAGATTTTTAAAAAGGGTGAGCCAATAAATTCTTGAGAATAACCTCCCTTCACATGCAAAATCCCACATTTCTTATTACATTTGAAAATTTTGGCTAAGCAGAAGAGAGTGTTTGTCATTTATTCAGTTACTACATCACATCATCTTAAAAATAGTAATTTTAATGTTTAACTTAGTTCCCAAATGTAGAGGAACAAACATTTTATCCTCTACTCCTCTACTCCTCCCGCTGGCTAGACTTCTTCATTACAGATTATTATATACCAGGGCACAGTAAAAATAGGTGCCAAAGAGGAGGAATGATGTCCCATACCACCTTTCGCAGAACAAAATCCTCCTTGCGGTATACCTAGCAAAGCTGTTTTATTATGAACATTACAGATGAAAATGTGTGGCTTTATTTGGGACAGGAAGGAAAAGGAGGGGAAAAGATAAGGAAAGGGTAACAGTTTTGTGTTAATATCCTATATTTGTTAACAAGAATGCATTTACTCTGTGTGAGATTGTCACAAAATCTAACACAGCAGATGAACATAATTTTTTGTGTGTTGGCTATTCTTTATACCATTTTGACTATTTTTTCTTTTATGGTCTTATGAGTTTTGTAAGGTGAATGTGATTGATCTTTTTAAAGGTAAGTGCCAGCATGGGTTTTTACAGGAATTTGCCATATTCCAAAGCTATTTCTGGCAAGTTACTTTTGAGTCTCTATCCTTTTCAGCGTAGTATTCTCTCTCTTGTTTAATATTTTCAAATATGTATGCTAACGGGAACACAAGGCTTGATAAAGACTTTAACATATGGTCTGCCAACTCTTTGACATCCTAATTCCACTTTAGGCCTATTGTAAGCTTAGTATCTCAAATGAAGGCAAAGGTTTTCCAATAGCACGTTCAACCAATTGCAAGTAAACAGGGAATAGCGCTGACCAACATATCAAATAACTGAACATTGAAAAGGTCAAAATGGTCTGATTTACAGTACTGTCATGTCGTACGGGATGTGTGAGGCATTTTAATGCTCATTTCACATTCTACAATGACAATGTCTGTAATGAATAGGAAATGACATATTATGAATTCATTCTTGTGATGATAATTGTAATGAGAATAGTGAACGGTACAACAAATCTAATCCATCTTCATGACAATTTAAAAACTGTAATCTGATTGCAATCCTGGGGTATTTTGCAGACACCTAGAAGAAAACTAAATACAATTTCATTTTCTAGAAGAAAACTAAATATGATTAAGCAGCAAAAAATATTGTATTTCCCCGATATGTTAAACACATATTTACTGGAAAGTTGTGTGATCTGTGTAAATCTTATTAAAAAGCTTTCCTTTAATTATATGGAAACTTTTATTTTCATTTTATTTCAGCATAGTAAGTTATAATAAATTAAGAAAACTTTAAGGGTCATCAACTCTAAATCACACATTAACAGAGGATAGAGAAAAGAATTTGAAAACCTTGACTTATTCCAATAATAGTCAGATGTTCTATATGTAAGATAATAGGACATAGTGATGTATTACATTTAATAAACCTCAGTGTTTAGGAAAAAATCTAACTCTCCACTATAAAAAAAACAAGGCTTAGTTACTTTGCAGATTTCAGCAGCTTTTTCTTAGGAGCATTGGGGGAAACAGGCCTTGTTCCAATGAAAGACACAGCAATATACTTCCTGCACAATAAAGGCAATTGTTTGTCCCACATTTTCACTAGAAACAGAAAGCACAGTATTTGCTTGTGCCAAGTTATTACAGTTTCTACCAAAAATTTAAGCCCTGCCCTCCAAAGCACCCTGCCATCCGATTTCAATGGTCAGAATTAAGTATCGGCTCCACAGCAGCCTCTTGCAAAAATCAGACTGAGTGACCTTGCTGGCCCAGGACCTCATCATTGCTTGCTAATCGCTTCTGCCACCCCCCCGTCTGCCAGATGACACTCATACAACACTCCAGGTCTAAACTTCCTCAAACCACTCAAAAATCTGAATCCGCATGCACGCGAGGGCCACTTCTCTCCAAGATATCCTGTCTTTGCTTCACCACAACTCCAGTGTTATTTTCTGGTTTAATTCTGTTGTTTTCTTACTGTCTGGGTAATTGAATCAAGTCTGAGTTATAATGTTGCTCCTAACCCAGGCTTGAAATTGTGCTTGCTAAGTGTATATAGCATTGCTTGGCTTGCAAACCAGTTCGGTATGCATCTTGTTACACAGCTGATGTTCTTGTAACCATGCTGCTGTATCAACCGAAATGTACATTTCTGCTTAAAATTTACTTTCAGAATGATTTGTTTTGTTGCAAGAGTAATTTGTATTCTAACAGGGCCTGTTCTAGCAAATGCAGAAAGCATTCTCTGAAAGGTTTACAGAAGCAAAAATAAAAATTATAATCACAGTCTAATTTTCATGGATGAACTTTTAATAGAAGTGCTCTAGTAAACAGCAACAATTCGCATTCACTTGTAGAATTAAAATCACTTGGTATGTTGATCGCATTGAATTAGTCACCTGTATAAGTCATGGATGTTGACTATTGGATTTTTTAAAAGGCCTTTATTGATTTTTAAGGAGAAAATTTATTTAAAAGGTAGCATACTAGTGTAATTCTGCTCATTATAAAGTGCTAAATAGCTGAAGGGGACTAAAAGAGTATTTGGAAAAAGAGAATCTATTTTTAACTAATTAGCTCTGAATCATTTGTCTAGCTAATCCATGTTTTCAATCTATGGCAGTATTTGGAAGGTAATTGAAAACCAGCCTTCTAATAAACGAGCGGACTGCCCTAAATAGGAAAGATTACAGCACTTACGAGAGGGGACAGAAACAGCTACAAACAGGTACTGCAGGACTGGGGGCACGACCGATGTCTGAGCGGTCACTGAGATGATGCCCTGAACGCATGCACATCATTGCAAATCAGATGCCAATCTGTTGAAATCACAGAACACTGACAGCAAGATTACAGCAATTTAAAATTGAGACCTTAGGCTGAAAAATTATTTTGTTTCAGGTAAACATCACTATGGCAGGGACAGCTTTTTATACAGAGTCAGTAAAGCTGAATGACTTAAGTTTGGGGAAAAACCCAGAATTATTTGGGAAACGATGAATCCTATTAAACTTTTGCAATTTCAAAATTTCTGTAACAATCTGATGTGTTGGAGTTTCAACTCTTAAATGCCTTCTTTAGATTGCCTATATAATTGACTAGTATAAGAGAAAGAAGTAAGCTTCCTGTTTGCTGGGTTTTTTTAATTTATACCACACGTTGTAAACAAACAGGCAACATAAAAACCAAACCCTTATATTAAGATAAAGCAACTAAATAGACAATGTTCAGAAAGAGAAAACGGTTGTTTAGAGGAAAGCTGAGAATTGGCTAGAAATTCAGAAAGCTATCATGCTCTGCCAAACTTCACTTGGGTCAAAACAGAAAGGGAGCCAAAGCTAAGGAGACCGGGTCCAGCTGCATTCTTTCATACATCTACCTGCAAACATGACTTTGAAAGTATCCAGAACGTTTATCAAATTTCATGGTATCAAACTACTTTTTGTAGATGGTGCCTGAACCCTTCCCCTGACATTCCTTTGTGCCTTCAAATTTTTAAGATTTCCTTGTTACGATAGATATTCCCCATGTTCTACCAACCTGTTGAGTTAATTGCTTTCTAACACGGCTTTTTATCCCATATCAAACTCACTTGGAAATTGGGACTGTTGGAAATTGTCATGTGTAATCTCTGGAGAATTATGCAATTGGTATAGTTACATCTCTCCTCCTTTTAGACTTCTGTTGTCTGAAACACTGTCTTGATGAAGCCACCCAGTATGACAGGTTTATGAAAATCCACAGCTGAACTATTGTTAGTCTTCAGCACCAGAGGATACAGTCTTCAAAGACAGTATCCAAAACCCACTGGACCCACTTCACATAGAAAAGTGGCCTTTAATCTCAATGTCGCTCTGCACTCCTTTGCTCCAATATGAGGCAGTGTATGCACTTAGTTTCCTTGCCCTTTGAAAAGAGGCAGGAACATAGCAGCAAATAGTTTTGGAGCTTTGGATCTAGTAATTGCCATTGTATTCACCATAAAACTGCTGTGCTACTTCCTGACTTCGAAGCACTTTATAAAAGGTATTTATTGTTGTTTTCTCCCACAAAGAAAACTGAGTAGAAATACTTTTCATTATCTGCTAAGATAAAGAAAATGTTTTTGAGAAAGATTAAGCATCGAAACAACTCTGCATTAATGTGAGAAGAGAAAAAACAAACAAGTAGCATTTACTTATTTTGTTTGTATTTCTAGGCAATAGGCATTCATATTTTAAGTAACCTCACTTAACTTAAAAATACAGTGCCTGTAAATAATATCCTAAGTGCAACAAGCCGATATAACTGAACATCAGTAAACTAGACAATGTAAACACTCCCATAGTTGGGTTCCATCTCTAATTCTCCATTACTATTTCCACCTCAATTTTCAAATAGGAGAACTTCAATGTTTACAGATCCATTACTTTTATCTACTGTTCAGTTAGTTCTCCACAAAAGAAATGTGCATTTATTATATCCCTAAATAGAAATCTGGGCCACAAAGAAAACAATAGTAATATTGAAGTGTTGTTTTGTCTCCTTCCTGTAACTTTCCCCCAATACATACTTGCCTTTCTCATCCTCTGAAGGATGCTGATGCATGGAAAATGAGCTCCTGCAATCTGAGCCACTATGAACAAGTCTGAAAAATCCACACTGTACATGATCTATTTTGATCAAACTCTACTGAAGTTAATGGAACTATGCTTGTTGGGAAATTTAGGTGAAAAACATCCCACTGGAATACCCTGAAAGCAACCTACTTTCTGCAAGGTATTAGTGTTGATAAATATTTAGCCAATAATTTTTTTCTTGGAGGGAAATTACTAGTAGTACAGTATTTCATGTATTCCTCTGGGATGCAAAAGTTTTTCTGTTTAAGTCCTATGGGATCCATCCATGTACAAAAAGTAAGCAGCACTGGGGATTTAAACTCAATTCTAAAGCAAATGGGTTGCGAGCGCAACCTGCCAAGCGGAGGCTGCAGGGAACCTTTCCTCTTTTAGGCACACTCTTACATGCCACCACACTTCTGCTTTTCTCCTGGCAGTTATTTCTGCTCCGACACCTACAAGGACACAGCAGGGCAGGGAAATGCTGCAGCACTTCTGAAGACCCCATGTTTTGTGAAGCTGCTCTGGTTCAAAGTTCACTCAATCTTTGGAAACAGAAAATGGGACATTACATTGCCTCAGGAACTTCCGAGGCAGGGCTATACACAGTTCCTGTTCCACTGTGAAGTTTATATGAACAATTTCCCTTATCTTTCTGCCTCCCTGGTGAAATTGCTCAGTGGGGGTTTTGGTTTTCACTTCGGGTTTGTTTTTTGTTTTTCCCCCCTCAGAAATGACTGTCAGTCATACCACCTGCCCTGCATTTTCAGGAGCCACCTAAATATGAGCTTGTATTTTTTTGCCACTTTTATTGAACAAGATCTCTCAGCACACAGCAGGCAGTTTAGTGTCACTGGCCATCATTTAACTACTCCTGCCCTCTTTGATTCATTCCCTGAAGTTGTAGAATTGATATTAATTTTTAAGAGTTGGACAGCAAGATAAATGATTTTGGTTTTGTTTTACCTTGTAATAATAAAAAGGTCAAAAATAATTTATCTTGGCATGACACAGCCTGACCAGGCAGACAGAACTTCCTGACAATTTGCTTAGGGAAAGTACTTCTTGTTACCACCGATGCAAACATCTGCATGTTAAACCTTAAAGCCCTCTCCCCAGCTCTCTTTTTTAATTCTCTTTGGTGTACACTTAAAGGGAGTAAAAGGTGATTGAGTACAATACTATTTTTGAAGAAGCCAGAGACATTAGCTATTTCCCTCTGCTTCAGTCTTCTCATCCTTTGCAGTATGAGGACTCAAATCCACTCTGATGCTAGCTTTTAGTGCTGCTTTGTATTTTGTCAAACAAATACTATCTCAATCAGAAACACTAGGGCTGTTTTGCCATGCTCACCCACAACACCCTGGGCACTGCAAGAACATACTTCTCCAGCTACCCATCTCCCATCTTATGTTCAAATATGACTGTCTACTTCCTTCTGGTTTTTTTGCTTTTCCATAAAAATTTGCTTGAAAGATGGTATGTATAAGTCTGGGTTTGCAAGATGAGTCACAGTGCACTACCAACATTTTAATGATTTCAATTATTTACTAGACAATGGTAGAACTGGGGAAAAAAAATTGACAGCCTGTGACAGACAATACCAGCTAAGTTGTTTAAATCATCTCTAGGCATGTTCTAATTTAGCTCATTATTAATTTCCTGCCAGGAAATCACTGCCCTAAACCTCTCTCTAATTCAGACATAAGTCATTCTAAACTCTCATACAGACAGCTGATTGAACCCAAGACTTTTGTCTCATTACAAAGCCCAGATGCTTTCAGGCAGAAGACTGTTCTAGGCATTTAATATTTTGAAACAAAATGTACTGTATAATTAATTGAGTATGAAATGCGTTGTTCATCACAGAATTAGTTTATCTTTTCAAGAGTTTTCTGGCTATATGCAATCAATCATTCATCATACAAACTGCTGTAGGTTTATGAATTTTCACTTTTGATACAATTGAGTTCTAACTGTGTTGCAAAATGAATACAAAACACTATCTGGAGGCAAACTGAGTGAAACTCCTCTTGTTTTATCTGGTAAAATAAAATGTTAAGTCATTAATCACCCTCCTCTTCATCACTTTTCATTTTTTCCAGCAAATGATTTGTATTCCAACCATGTGGGGGATACTAGCAGAGAACAAATAAATCTGAACTGACAAAGCAGGAAATATTTCCTAATTACCAAGACTTCTGAAAAGGGCTAGAAAGCAGAGACAAAGAAAACCCAGAAAGAGATTACTTTGTGAATCATTTTATTTGCTGGGCATGAGATGTGCTTGTCATGTTAACTTCAGTTAACTTAGAATCACAGAATCATTAAGGTTGGAAAAGACCGCTAAGATCATCAAGTGCAACCATCAACCCAACACCAATACAATGCCCACTAAACCATGTCCTGAAGTGCCACGTCTACATGTTTTTTGAACACTTCCAGTGATGGTGAAGGAATTCAAAAGGCAAGGAACTGTAAACTGGGGTGCCACCAAGGAGGAAGTACCCAAACGCCCACTCATCACACTTCAGAAGAGCCAGCCTCAGCATGTAAATGTCAGGGTATTTGTTTTGGCCTTACCTGGAAGAGGAGAGGGGTCAAATTCTCACCTATTTTCCACTTTCTTGTATGGGCCAAGTAACAGATTGCAAAAATACTGTTTCACTACATTGCTTTTCAGATGAAGAGTAAAATAACTGACCACAGCAAGAACTGGATTATGCTTTCTTGCCCTCAACCTATCCGACCAGAACACGTGGAAGCCTGGGGCATGCAGGCACACCTTTTGATTGAAACCTGTGCTCCCTTATCAGTACTAAATGGGGAGGCTACACCCAATACCACAATAACAGTCCCATCATGAAGACTGTATTCCCATACCGGTACTTGATATCATACATATACTAAAAAATACTGTGTGCAAGCTACAGAGATACGATGACAGTATAAATTTGTCTCTGCTGTTACTTTGTGTAAGAAATACTGAAGAAGTTTCTTTGACCAGAACTCACATGCCCTAGAGAAACTACGTGTGTTTCCTTTAGATAGAGCCTTTGGTACAAAGGGACTGACGGCTGTAAGAAAAATGTCTGTGGAATAAATAACATGTTATACTCCACTAGGTGCTATAATAACACCCCATAGTCTTTCAGGAGATCTTGCTGGTGGATTTGTGCTATTTTTGATGATAGCTGTCGATTCACAGTTCCTCAGACCATTTGACAATAGGGCCCCTGCTGTGTTATATAAAACATGCACTTTAGCTTTAAAAGCTCAAACCTTTAATCAAATTGGAAATGCCAGAGTGGAAATTTCGAAGCACTGTCAGTATTACTTCACTCACATCTTCAAGGCTGACAGTCTTGAAAAATACTTTCTTAGCTATACAGTATCAATTGGAATTAGCTTAAATACAGTGGTAAGAATTTACAATAAAGAACCATTTTTTTTATTGCTTTAGTTCTCTGTTCACATGGAGAGCAGAATGCTGAGGCATGTTTTCTTTCTGCTTTTTTTCAGTGGAAGCCTTAAACTGTCTTTATCTTCACCATTTTGGTTTTCAATGACAGGACAGATATTTTTATGATTTTTTCCCCCTCCCAATAAAATAGACTGACTGATAATAAACTAATATTAAAAAATCCTGAAAACTGGATGCTGATTCAGTTACTCATGACTAGCACAGCACAGTATCACATCATCTTTCATGGCCAATCTTTAACACTCTTCCCCATTATATAAATGGAAAATAGTATTAATCAACAAAAAAATCAGATTTCAAATTCCACATTTCTGCTTCCCATACAGGACCCAAACACCATGAGAGAATTAAGGTTCCTGTCATCATTATCATTCAGAGAGGAACCCAGCTAGGATTGAGACACATCCAGAAAGCCTGTTGTTATTTTGTGTATTTCCTGAGCTTTTGTCTGAGTTCTCTCTCCAATGGACATAGCTGTTTAGAGGTAATTTTCCTTGCACTGGTCCTGCAGTATCCCTCTGCAAGAGAGGAGGACAGCTTGACTTTGAGCATTCCATAAATTATCCTGCAAGTGTTACCAATTTCTGAGTAACTGCCACAAAAAACTGCCACAAAAACCCCTGCCACAAAAACTCTGTCACCCTGGTCTGGAGGTTCAGGTGAAGGTTTTGAAGACCTACATCCCTCTCACCTGGCAGGCAGCAAGCCCAGCACATGTGACATCTTCGCCTGAAAATGTGACACCACCACGGACATAGACATGGAATAACTGGGTTTATCTGCCTGATTCCAGGAATGGCCAAATCTTTATGAAGTCTCTTTTGCCCCCACCACTAATCCAGCTCCATGATGAATCCAGGAACTTCTGAGAGTCTTAACAAGAACAGCTAAAGGGATCAACAACCAGTTGAGGTGCAATTGCCAATCTCAGAGGCTTCCTGTTGAAATCCATTCAGCATGATCATTCATCTGGATTCCTTAATCTGTCAAGAGAGACTCATCCCATGCCTTGCATCCATGCAAAAGGAGAAAAAATTCTGAACACCGCAAGAGTAAAGAGACAACACAAAAGCTAGCCAAGATTAAAATTTTCAGAAAATAATTAAGGAAGAGCAAAGAACACAAACAATCCATGAGAAGAAAAACACTGAAAGATGAAATCCAAGACATAATATTGAAAAATAGAAAGGAAAATTATATGCAGACATGAACTAATGATATAGTCAGAAAAAAACAAAAGGTATTTTAGACACCTTTTAACGTGCAAAACAGACAAAGCAAGGATATGTTAATGCCATGGTGAACTACTGTTTTCATTTTAGAACAATACATTTCCAGAAAGTTACAAAATGGAGTTTAACAAAAATAAAAAAGAAACTGGAAGAACCACAGCATACAATTCACTAAAGAAGTTTAAACAAAGCAATTACCAAGCAAACGCATGACAACCCACAAAATAGTAGAAAAATGTTAATGCAGGGAATAATAATTTTTACTGTGGTACAGGAAAAATAATGCAAGAAAATCACAATAGGGAAGGATGAATTTTAGGAAACAACTCTGAAAGTGAGTTTACTAGAATGCTTAGCAACATTGCAGTTGAAATCAGCCCATGAACTGGGTGTTAAACATGAAACATGTCAGTGGCATCTCTAGTACAGTTAATTTATTTTGATGAACATACATAAATACCTGGTGAATAAGTGAATCCATATCACTTTTGATGAATTTTATCTTTAAGTGATTAGTCAAGCAATTTCTGAACTATTTGAAGGTAAAGATAACTTAATGAACACTCACACAAATTTATAGTGGCAAATACTCTGATGAATATGCAACACATGTGAAGTGTTCACAAAAAATCTCCTGAAAATTTCTAATTAGGGACTCCTCCAACCGAAGAACAGAAATATCACTTACGTATGTTCACAAAGCAAATGCCAAATTGCAAATCATGGACACAATATGTAACAAACTCTGCATTCTTTCTGTATGCTAAAATAAAATCATTCAAATAAAAGTAACACCAAGTTAAGATGCATTTACAGATAGCTCTGGGATAAGATAGATTGACAATTTTCAAAAATTTGTATTTCCTTTTTTTCCTTTTACTGGCTAAAAACCTCCTTTTCTTTTTTATCAGAGTTACTTATTTACTGAGCCTAACTAGATAATTACAGAGGTCCCTCACCAGAACGCCACACGCTGGCTCAAGCTTGTGTTACAAAGTCAGGTATTGCCTTGCATTTCTTCTCAAGATCAGAAAACATTGGTCTAAAGGTGCTCTTCACCAACGCTCAGGAGACAGCACATATATGGGGCCTTAGGAGGGTCCTGCTCTAACTGCCACTTGCGTAAATCTGAGACAGATTACATCACGATCTGTTTTTGACAAGTACAATCAACTTAAAAGTTTTATTTCTCAGGACAAACTAATAAATCGCAGTAGCTTCAAATGACCATTAAGCTTGTCAAGTCTTCACTTTCCTACTTGCATTTCTTGTGGCTTGACTCAACACAGGAATTTTAACAGCCACATGACATAATGCCAGGCTGACCTTCCCAGCCAGGAAGGGCTCTCCAATAAGCACTCCTATGACCTAACCTGACCATAACCACCTAAAATGAGTACAGGCTCAGACTACCTGACGGATGCTGTGGCACAGGATCCGGCGTGCACTGGGAAGCTGACTGAAAGCCAGCGCTGCCATTTTACATTGAGTGGCAGAGCTTACGCACGCATCGTGCCTGACGGGGTCGAGAGGGCTAAGCAGAGGAGTACAAAGATAACCTTTTAATGGGCAACACGAGTAATCCAAAAAGAGCAACAGAGATAAACTGAGCTTTTGTAATTGTTAGTTTAATGGCGTGGAAGATACTGAACACGAAATTAGAAGCCTAACAGGAAGCAATAATATTTATAAGCGTAACAAACTCGCAAAGCCTTTAAAAACACAAAACAGACACACACACGGATTTCGGTTGAACATTTTCACAGAAGCTGGACGCCGATATGACCCACCAAGGCAATTACGTTATTGTCGCGACAGTGAGAAAGGCGACTGAAACGCTCCGGATGGCGGGACGAGAACAGCTCCCCAGGTCACCCTGACCCCGCGGGGATGGGCGGGCTCCTTCGGGGCCCTCCACAGAGCGACGGCACAACACAGCGCGACCAAAGCGCAATACTTGAAGGCGGACGCGCCGACGGACGAGGCCATTTTTAAACACGCCACCCCCAAGGCTAGCGCGCGCATCACTCACCCGCCCCAGCAGCCCGGGCCACGCATGCGCGGCAGGGGCAGCGCGCCGCCGGCTTTTAAGCTCCCGCGCCAGTAACGTCAGTCATCCTGATTGGCCCGGGCGCCCGGGGGCCCCTTTAAAAGGGACGCGGGTACGTGACCTCACGTATCGCGGCTAATGGCCGCTTGCTCCAGAGGGCGGCGCACCCGGGGTTAGGCCTAGAGGGCGGTGGTCGGATAACAACCACTCCGTCGCAGCTTTGGGGGCTAAATGTGTCTCTGGCTGACTTATTGTGACGTGGTTATTTCCCTTTCTTCGCTTTTAACCTCTAAGTGATTTGAAAATTAGGTTTGGTACTTTGGAAACGAGTGCGATATCTGAGGAGAGCACTGCAAGGCAGCCTTCCTCCAGAGTCGCTGATGCCCTGTGCCTCAAGCTGGGGGCACATCCCGCTAAAAGAGGCCAGCTAGATGTTCTAGGAGATGTTAAAGCGGTCGTTTGTCAGAGACTGCTCATCTGAATGGGCAAATTGCAGTGAAATTCCTTGTATGACAATGATGTGTGAGGAAAGCATACTGTGTTCTTTCTAAGGGGGGATTTAAGGTCAAGCCTGGTATGCTGCAATCAGTAATGTGTGTTAGGCTCATAAAATAAGAGCGAAAATGAAGTTCTACAACACCTGAAGCCTTCCTGCAAGCACTCATTTGCTCCTTCCATCCCCCCTTCCACCCCCTGGCCCAGGAAGGCTAGCGCAAAGCCACCAAAATCCTCAAACAGAGCATGGAAACCTGATTTTCCTCATGGTCCCCAGGCCTTCCTGTGGCTTACGTACAACAGGAATAAATCAGTGATGCTGTTCTCCCTCTTACGCAGAGACATAATTCTCTTAATGATTATTATAGTTGTGCTGTGCATTTCTATTGTAACTATCTTTTATTATCGCTTAATCTTTCTGTAAAAAAACTTGGAGTGATTGAGTTTGGTTTTGGTGGTGGTTGTTTCTGTTTACATAGTACTGAAGAAGTTGCCAAGCAGGGCATAATAAATCTAAATTCTGACATAATAAATAGATAATGTGTTGTAATTGGATTATTTGTAGACTGTCTCAGCAGAAATTTGCATAACACTCAGGAAGACTGCTGCAAATATCAAATATAAGCAATAGAGCTAATTAAAGCTTTTGTTTACATTTATCTTCCTGAAAACACAGTAAAGAAGGGATTAAAGTATGCCCTCTCCTTAGTTTTCTTAGAAAAGCTTACTCTAGACCTTGTTTTAAAATGGCTGCCTCTTTTTTGATTATATTGTATGTAATAGATGATGGAAAGAAGATACCTAATACGTGATCGGTGAGACTAGAGGTTACTACCCAAGAATTGATGACTCTTAATAACTACTAAAAAAAAACTCTTTCCCATCAAATCCAAAATTTAAAACTCCATCACTAGCACAAAAAGGATAACATAGCCAATTCCCGTAACACGTACTGAAACTTTTTTTAATAGAGAGACATATATCAACAGAGCGATAGATATCTGTGTTCATGCAGATAGTCAGGGAATTAAGAGAGAGGTCTATTCAGTTATCATCCTGACACATCCAAGAGAGGGATTGGCCTTTGTGGCTTCAAATGCTGATGGTCTGTAACCTAAAATGGGATTTCTCATAGATTTTTTCTGGTTTGGAAGTCGGCTTCAAGGATCAACGCTGCAATGAACGTGCAGGAATAATTAGACCTGAGAAAAGCCTCAAGACACCACTGTAACACCTTTTAGGCCTTTAAATAAACAAAAAGGTGAATCTAGTTTGCTTTTTCATTTAAAAAAAGAAAATAAAAACACAATATAACAACTTAAAAATGTTAGTGATAATGTAATTATGTATGAATTTTCATCCAGATCAGCAGATTTCCTAAAGGAGTTAAGTGAATAAATGTCTTCTGGTGATTTGGAGATTGCCTTTGAGCTCAGTTGTTGGGAAATCCTACGTTAACTCCTAATCAAAGCATCACAAATATGCATGCTGCTGTCTGAGAAGCACTAGATTTAGGTGTTATTTCAGACATCCAGGGAGAGTGAAAGTGTGGAGGCACACTGGTTTTTAAAGTAACTGTCTTCAGGGTGGCTGTCGCTTTTTGGTACCTTACAGAGTTGGTTGCTGCCTGAAGCTGTGGGCATTTTCCCCAGAGAGCTATTGCAGGAGAGAGCACCGGCTGCACGCTGCTCGCTCAGATTGAGAAAACGGAGAAGCTTAACCCCCCTCACACTGACCCCTCTGCCTGAGAGGGATCGCACAGATAGCCCTGACTGGGCTTGTACTTTACAGTACTTATTATGCAGTTATTTATGACTTGGACTATGATGTTCTTCTGTGACTGTAGTGTTTTTCCACACAAAGAGGTACTGCATGCCAGTACGTTAAGCTTGCATCAGGTACAGAAATGGATTGCAACTCTGGTAACAAAAAAATGCTAACCTGCCACTATTGCTGTAATTTATATAAATCTTTAAAAAAAGCAACATCTGAGCTGGGAGAAGCTATTTCAGTGACATGTCACTGTATGCATCATAATCTTACCCCCATGTCAGTAAGGGCAATGTGTCTTTTCTGTTCTCTCGTGGGCCATACTGAGCTGGGGGTCATTAGGTTAGACTACCTCTAGCAGCCCTGAAATATTTTAACTATCCTATAATAGTCTGTTTGATAGAGACTTGTCTTTAGGTGAAGCAAAATACTCCTTGGGACTAAATGAAGGTTATAGTAACTCTCCCCATGAATTGTTATCTTTTTAAAGCTCTTGAGAAGAATCAACAGCTGGAGTGAGGGTCAGGTCCCTGAGCAGCGGCACGACGAGGCCTGCCAGAGAGGTCAGGATACCCGCCTTGCCCTCCTGCTGCCGCCCCAGGGACCGCGCATCTCTCCTGTGACCCTTCAGGTAGCTAACACATGGCTTGATGCCTGCTACAATGGCACCGTAAACTTACATTTTGCAAACCCCATCCAATCCAAGGTCTTTCTGTTCAGTTTTCTAATAACTGAATAAAAAAACCCAAATATTTTAGATTCTGTCATCAAAATTGGGTCCCACAAGTATCCAAAGTGTCCATATAGTCTCAAGAGGGGAGAACGGTGTTAAACAGGATAAAAGTTAATGAAATATTTTAAGACTGTATTTTACCATAGCAACTGAAAGTTAGTTCTGAGCATTGTATAAATATTAATATTGCTCTCCTCATCTCAATCACTAAAGGACTTGGGGAAGGTGTACGGTGGGGGGATCTCATTTTTATGGTTCTAAAATTCAAATGTGAAAGAGGAAGAGAGATTAGGTTATAAAATAAGGTACTGCGTAACTTGCCTAATGGCCTGTAATCTGGAAGTACAGCTGCAGTGGGCTTTTAAACAGGTGCTCTGATTATAGAGCATAACAAACATGTTAGGCTTTGTAGTGCATTTAACATCTTATAAACAGCTAGGCTAATTTGGGCAAGGCTGATGGATTAACTCAAATGGTACTCATGTAAAAGAACTGCGACTATAGCTGTGTACGTTAAAGCTGAACAGTCAGTACTCGGGGTCCCCCAACCTGCGCGGCGCCGAGCAGAGAGGAATTCACAGCACCTGCCCGGTCAGTGCAACAGGGAGATTGCGTTGCTCCTGCTTCTGATCACTGGGCTTATTTTTTGGTCCTGTAGCTGTATAGTCTTTTGTAACAGGAAAGAGGTTGAAAATGAGCTTGGTGTCTTGCGGTACGCTGTCTGCTGTCATTTAGATTTGCTGCGTCTTCGGAAATCTGTGACCATGTGTTTTTTCCAAGTGCAGATGTGGCAAGTATTATAGCCCAACTGTCCCTGTGTTTTGTATTTTCTGAGGTTCACTTCGTCACGATACTGCAAGCCTCTGCTACCTTGAGACTAAGTGGGCTATACTTCCAAACAATAAATAAAAATCTAAAAGTGGATGAAGACTAATTCAACTGTGAAGTAAGGCGGCTTCCAACAGTGGGAGGAAATAACCGGAGTATTTTTGTGTGTGTGAAAAAACAGAGTCAAGAGTCTAGTGCAATGCCTGTCCCAAACAGCTTTGGTCTTGTCTGGGACGGCAGCTCCTCGGGTTGTTAACACCTTGAACGCTGTCCGCAGATGCCCGGTCTCAGGCGTCGGTACCAATGTACCGCAGGACAAACCCCTGCTGCCGCGCGTGGCTGCCTGCCCTGCCTGCCCGCACAGGCGCTGCCCTCCAGCCAGCCCTGCGGCCCTTCTGGGAAGGGAGTCTGCACGGGAACCCGCTCATCTGTCTCTCTTTTGTTCTGTCCAAGTAACTTTATGCCTGTGATTAAAATCATGCTCCCTACGGGCATAAAAATGAGGTGTTTAAATATTTTATTAACGAGATCGTAAAGCCAGCATCCAAAGGGGTGAGCCTGCATGAGGCAGTAAGATGCAGTGCCCTCGGCTCTGCTCGGCTGCTGCCCCTTAGCTAATTCATCCTGCTGAGAGGTCGGCATAGCAAAAAGGGAACGGATGTGTTGGTTTAGGGCGGGCCATAAGGTAAAAGCAGATTTTGTGGATTTAGAGGGGAGAGGGCAGAAGAAGTAAATGTTTCACGGGAAATTCATAGGAAATTACGGTGGTACCTCAGAGGCCCAAACTGGCACCGCAGACCCACATGTCAGCTGCGGTGCCTGCGGGTACCTGTACAGGACAGAGTTGTGGCTTTAGGGTTTGTAAAGAGCAATATATACTGAAAAGCCACTTCAAGTGTGATAATTTTCAGTACACATTTTTGACGCGTACTGTATTTTGTTGCATAGTCAGAAATGGGTAAGTGACTGTTGTGGTTTTACCCCAGCCTGCAACAAAGCACGACGCAGCCGCTCGCCCACTCCTCCCCCCTGCCCAGCGGGATAGGGGAGAGAAATGGGGGGGACGGGGAGTAAAACTCGTGGGTTGAGATAAAGACAGTTTAATAGGACAGAAAAGGAAGGGAATAATAAGGATAATGATAAAAGAATATACAAACCAAGTGATGCGCAATACAGTTGCTCACCACTTGCTGACCGATGCCCAGCCAGTTCCCAAGCCACGGTCACCGCCCTCTGCCAGCTCCCCCAGTTTATATAATGCACATGACGTCATATGGTATGGCGTACCCCTCCGGGCGGTGTGGGTCAGCTGTCCCGGCTGTGCCCCCTCCCAGCTTCCCGCTGGCTGGGCATGAGGAGCTGGAAAGTCCTTGACTAGCGTAAGCACTACTTAGCAACACTAAACCATCAGTGTGTTATCAACATTATTCTCATCCCAAATCCCAAACACAGCACTATACCAGCTGCTGGGATGAAAACTAACTCCATCCCAGCCGAAACCAGGATGGCAACTCAGATGTTTTTGCAGGTTCTGGGAGTTTTTCTAATGACTGACACATTTAAGTTTTAATATGTATGCTCAGTTGAATTTTGACACCTAAAATATCAGGAAGTGATGTGACCTTTTAAGATTTCTATTTTGTTTTTATTGGAATCGCTGCTGTTCTTTCAAGCATCTGTTTGGTGGCATACTGTAGAGGAACACTTATTATTAGATTGTTTATTTTAAGAACAATGATATAGATATGTCATTGTTAGTTGAAAAACAAAATATAAAAAATATAAAAAAGCTGGCAGCTCAAATACATGTTTCTGGGAGGCATCTTAGACAGTGAATCCATTTCTTACTCCACAAAAGAAGAGAAGTAGGTTCTTTCATAGCTACGCTAATTCCACATGAGCCTTTCTGATTAAAAAATGTAGAGTTTCAGATCTGGTGCTAAAATCCAAAAGAACAATGAGATTAAAAGTATGCCACATCTTCAATGTGACATTTCCCATTTAAGGAAGAATATTATAAGAGAAAGAGATTAACCTGTTCATGCTGTAAAAATTCGAAGGTTAAGCCCAAAGGATTTAAAGCAAGCACACATGGTGGCTTAAGCCAGAAAACAGTGTCTAGCGGTGAATCCCAGAGTTGCAAAGACACTTATCTCAGCCCAGTTAAGTTCTTTGAACTCTACAGGTCTCTGAATGGATGTATATGAATCTCCCTGAAATCCTACAGTAAACCAACAGCCAAGTATCTGCTATTCTAATGACCAAATGATTTAAGTCACGCTTCTTTCTACCAACGAGATATAGCAGCGGCGTAACATTCAGTCCTGGTGCTGTACCACTTTTTAACATATTGCATCGTGGATAAACTACTCAAGATCACTTTAGATTTTGTGTGTGCTTCATTATGCGATCTTAAAAGCCTAAAATGTGATATAATGGAACATTTAGCTTAAAGATAAGGAAAACAGCACGCTGCACTTTGTAGCCATTTGATATCCTGACAGGAAAGGGAACTGACACATGATAAAGAAATAAATAGTACTAGCAGTGAATTATGGCTAGCACAGATCCATTCATGCATTATTTAACTGGTATCATGACACAGTTCGCTTTAGAATTGGCCAGGCCACCATTTTGCATTCCTTCAAATAGACTTGTTTCCTGCATAAAGAATAGGCAGGAGCAAGTAAAATGAAAATATATATGCAAGTGGTAGGCAGAAGTATGAAATAACAAACCCAAGGGCAAATGTGCACATCCTGTCAGTTCCCAAACCGTGAGGGAAATAAAGTATTCAAACATTATGGTGATTCATAATGTATAAAGGGCAGATAATGTAAAGCAGTTGTGATGATCCTCTGTTGCACAGGATGTAGAACTTCCCCAAATTATGTTTTCCTTCTTTCTGGTAAAGACTTTTATGAAAAACATTTTTTTAAATGAACATTGAGGGAGAGTCTAATGCTGTCTACGCTAAATAGCATTATGGTTAGTTGTCCTCGCTGTCAAGATAGTAATTTTGTAACAGTCCCTTTGATTAACAAAGCCACTCGAGCACCTGGATTCTTTCCATTAAACGTATTTTCTATTTCTTCCATTGTTCCCATAGCTACAGAACTGTCTTCAATTTATCAAAACCCAGAAGTTAAGAGAAAGCAATAAGCTGATTAACAATATGTAAAGAGGAAACTCAAGAACATAAATCCAGGAGGTCCTTCCTGGTACAAAGAAGGGACCTTCCATGGGTCAGGGCTTCAGAGCTAAAATCAGAGAGGAAAAAGAAAATGAAGAAAAAAACCCACAACTATTTTCTTCTGTTTGCTGTCTTAGGTATCCCTGCAGGCACCAGGCTGCCGACGGCCCGGCTTGTCCGGAGAGTGTGAGCGCGTTGACCGTGTCACAGCGCAGTCTGCCTCTGCCCTCCCTGCCCACGCCGGGAGGCAGCTCCCTGCCTGTCCTGCCTGGCTACGGATCCACCTTTGTGAAGATGTTCATTCTGCTCTTTCTTTCTCTTTCTTTCAGTGCTGTTAATCTTGAGACATCCTGGCTATCTGCATTATTTTTTAAATTACTATTTCCAAGGAGTTTGACACACATTCTTTTTCAATTATTTCCTAGTTTCTTGATAACTTTAGCAACTGAAATAAATTTTGTGACTTTATCCTTTGGCGCTTCATTTCAGATATGTAAATACAACGTACATTTAGCTAATGCCTGTTCAAAATACGGAACACTAATAATAGAAAACTCTTTTCGTGATTAATTTGTCAAGCATGGATCTTTGCACAGAGTATCTGAGGTTTTGTAGTATTAATCTGAGTTGCTGCTGATAAAATGAGAATATGTGAGGTTTCACAACAAGAACATAAATTCCAATTAACAACCAAACAGAAGAAAGAATTAATTCAGTAGACTATGTATGCCAAAAGAATGTTGCAGTTGTAGCTGTTAAAGTAATAAATATTTCTTCCATTTTCATAGTCTCCACATGCCAGTAGCTAAACAAGGTTGAGAAAAAAAAATCAATAATAAATTACACTCTTTGCAAACATTAATAAATATTCCTGTTACTTCTACAGGCCCTATCCGAGAATCCAAAATAATAAATCATAAAGCTTGTTTCGTTTTTCCATTTGGCCATCACCCAGACAAAAGCAGGTGGAGAGATTAAAAGGGTTATTGGGGAATTTTTTTCACTCAGTTATCTGTCTGCCCCTTCATTGTTTCCTTGATAGCGCTACTATTTTCATTTTCATATACAACACAGTTGTTTGTGTCCAATTAGAGTTTTGTAATTTATGGCATCCTAGCTCTGGCAGCAGAGTATGATTATATACACGACAGTAACTCCTCGGGATAAACAAATGCAGTTAGAAAACAGTAGTACTCCTAGCTAGAGGACTTTGTCCAGTGCAGAAATAGTGTCTGCGATATAATATATGTAATTCGTTCCAGACAAATCCACAGAAGTTCATGATACTGTTCAGGGCACATGAAGGAAGGAAGAGAGGTATTGGAAAGGAGGTGAAAAGAATTCTAAAATTGGATTGTATTTTATGAGGAAATTTTCTTAAAGAAAAAAGCAAAGGAAATTATATACTTGAAAATGAGCATAAATATTATAGCTTTGTTCAAAAATGTTCTCAATCTAGATCCTTCGTAGTGTGAAGATTGTAAAAAATTAGTAAAAAATCAGTAGGACAGCTCCTGTGAATGAGTCTGGAAATTGGGTTTGTTTAAAATAGCTGGAACTTCATAAGATAAAAAAAATGTTGCTTTAAATTGAAGTATATTCATATAAGTAAATGTACTTAATTTTTTAAGGTGGGGAAAGAGCAGAAACAGGACCAGGAGTTTCAGTGTCCATTTAAAGGAAGTCTTAGCAGGGAGATGATACTGCCATTTGTCACCTCCCATGCAGATAGGGGCTGCGTCAAGCGAGGAAGACTCAAACCGGGCCCTTCCTCACCCTCCTCCTCTTCCGTCTCCTCCCTCTGCCTTTTCTCTGTGAGAGGACAGGTCCTGGTTTCACACTGGGGAGGCTGCTGGTGCCTCTGAGAGGGAGCTGCTGGGTGCCGGGGCCAACTCGTGGTAGGAGTTGAGGGGGAGGAGGAGGCAGTGCAGTGCAGGGATGCTCCTCAGTGACCGGTGGTGGGACCTCCGTGGGTGACCAGGGCGGTGGGACCCCCGTGGGTGACCAGCGGTGACTCAGCCCCGTGTGTCCCCAAGGGCTCTCGGCCCAGGCACTGCGGGCAGGGGAAGGACAGGCTGCAAACCTGCCCTGGGATTTCTGGGCAGAGCAGACACCGCACTGGATCCAAGGAATTCCTTGAACTCAAAAGAGACAGTGTGACCGCCTTGCCAGCACTTTCCCCCGTTTCGTCTCTGCAAGGGCTGTCACGTCAGAAGTCAGCACGTTAAACTTGTATCTGAATTTTAAGTCAGAAAATTAAGGGTGTTTGGGCCTCAGCGTAGCCTGCAGTAGCGTTTGTGGGGGCAGAAACTCAAGAGCAGGCTTTGCATTTGGTGTGACTTCCCCTCTCATTTCTGGCACCTTTCCCCTCTCTAAGGAGGATGAGGGTGGGTGGGTAGAAGAGGATGAGCAGAAAGAGCCTTTCTCTGTTCCTGTGTAAATGATCTTGAATTTCTGGATGGATGTCTGGAAAGAAAAAAAAGTTTCTATTATATCCATTGTATTTTTCTGCGCTCTGTTGGCTGTGTTGCAGCAGAAGAGAATCTTTAGCTTTAAGAGTTAAACTGGAGCCCTTTTCACTGGTACTTAAATGGCTGAATGATGCTAATGTCAATTTAAAGCCATACCTGCTACATAGCTGCCCATAATGTTTTGCATAGCCTTTTTTCTCCAGTTTATGGGACAAATATCAGTACTTGTATTCCACCATAGCAGCAAACCTTTTCTCCTGCTACGTCCTGTTTATTTTCTTACAGTCCGTAAGGGGGGAGTGGAGGTGGAGGGCAGATTTGAAGAAATGAAACCTGGAATCTCAAAGAGTGTTCTGCAGAACATAAGCATTATGTGGGATATCTGAATCTGTGAGGAGACAGTTAATATTGTGGTTTTTTGCAACAAATACTGTGCTTAAAGGTCATTTGTGACAGGGGCTTTGAGAGCATCTGTTGCTAGGATCACACAGGCTGAATCTCATTACTGAAAACTATTTGAGTGACAATCATCACTGTTTCACTATTCATTATCTTTTCTGCTTGGCAAGAGATCTGTACCCTCTTTCCATCATTCCTGCATCAGACATTTTTCAGTTTGACAATTGTGACCTCAAAATCACCTATTTCAGGCTTTATTTTATTTCCGTTTTGCACTGCAAAGTGGAATATTTGTTATCTTGAAGCAAATGATTAAGGAGACATTACCCCACGGATACTCTAGCCACTGAGCATGATAAAGAGGTGAATACAGTTCAAACAGTGCAACCATCTAGTTCATTTAAGCAAACTACAGTCTGAACGTTTCCTCAATGACGTGAGAATAACAATACTATTCACATTTGAATCTTCACTTGAAGTTCGCTTCCCATTCTGTTTAGAAACCCCCACTGCCGCACAGAATGGAAATATCAGCTGTGGGGAGGAAAGCTGCACCGGCCCTCCCAAAGGTCTATGTTGTCTTCCATGTAGGGAGAAGGAATTTAGTATCTTTACTGTTGGACTGAAGAGAAGATTTCCTGCTTGTCCAGCCCCACCACGCTCTCTCATACACTGGGAGCTTGGCAAAGATGCCTAAGAAAATCTCTAGGTTATGAAAGAGCCGGAGCAAAGCTCACTGAGAAATTAGAAAGGTAAAATTATAGGGAGACATAGTTTTTTGAGATTGGGTCATTGGTTGCTCAAGGATTCAAGAGGAAGACGACATGGAAAGATATCAAATCCTAAAGGCAAAAAAGGACCTTTAAGAGGACTCACCTAAAGGCGGTGAGTCGAGAGCTGCAGGGCCATCAGGTCGAGCTGTGCGTTGGTTAGGTGACTGGTTACCTGCGTGGCAGTGAGGACCGACGACAGCAGCCTTTCCTGCATCCATCAAGGGATGGTGACAACCCCACTGTTCAGCCCAGCTGGCTGGTTAGAGCCTAGCTGTCTTTTGAGTGTGTTGGCCAGCAAAAGTATACTTTAGTAAAAGTATAAGGCTTTACTCCTTTATACTTTTACTTCACTAAAACAGGTAGCTTTTTTACTTGCTGCTTGCAGAGGCTCTTTGTGCACACTTGAAGATGCCCAAACAAACTTGCCCAGGGGGAGGGGGCACCCCTGCGTGGTCAGTTGGAGTTTGTGAATCTGCAAGCAGGATTTTGAAAATTTATCTCGCCCTATAGCAGCTAGCTATATAGTTGGAGTACCGAGGCACCGAGTGTATTGAATCATAAATATTATGAACCACAACAACCCCCTGAAACATAGAACACATTTAAATGCTGGTGTCTTACAATCTGGCTTACAGTGTGACTCACAGCTACAAGCGAAACACACTGCTATACCTCTGAACAGATTACCAACAGACTACACAGATCCTGTTTGACACTTACACGTCTGTCATGTTTTGTTTTGTGTACCAATGTGGGGATGACATTTAATAACTTACATTTGCAGCAGTTGAAATGGTAATATCAGTTTCCAGCAGCTAATATATACGCAATATTGGGAATTTGAACATTCTGTCATTTGTTGTAGAAACTCAAAATGGTATAGCTAATACAGGTTTTCTTCCCCCATAGACACTTACGGTATAAATTCACATATAGCACTTGTCAAGAATTCAGGATAAGGATCCAGTGGTGTCAGTAGTATTACTTACCTATTAATCTACTGACTACGATATGATATATGTTGCAACACTTTGTTACTTCAGTGTTCGTAACTGTTTAGTTTTCTGCCACATTGCCTCTACACATCACTGAAAATCTCATTTATTGATTTTTACTGACAATGACAGAAAACACAGATTTCCTAATTTGTATATTATATATGTATATGGGAACAGGATAGCCATCCTAAATTATTTAGTTTCCCAGTACTTGGCATTTTTTGCAAACAAGAATCAGCACATGCCGACACAGAATTGTTAAATAATGTATTGGTTTCCCCTTACACTGTGCATAGTGTTTTCCCTAAGCATCGTTCTATCCAAAGAGAAAAACACGAGTGTTCAAAAACCTGAATGTATAACAGTACAAATATAAATCCCTGCGGGCATATCCCCCATTGTCTTCCTACCTGTGTCATCCTTCATCTTTGTGTAAAGTGGGTATATAGTACAATCAGACCTGAAAAGCAGCAGATTTATTCCCCTTTTCACAATGGTAAACAAAGGTACAAGATGCAAAACAGCAAGAAGTTTGATCCTTGGTCCTCCATAAGCCTCTTCTGTTTGAAGTATCAGCTGTATTTCAGGTCAGTAGAGGATAAAGTATATGAGGGCAGCTATAGCAGTTGCCATAAAATGGCTTGATTTCCCAGCCGTTACTAAAGTGATCGTCTATTCCCAAGTTTTTTATGCTATCCTTAGGAGATATCTAACGTCTGAAACAAAATAGTTGGCAAATACGGATTCTGTACTTTGGGAAACTGGCACGTGCACACTACTTTCCCACTTTTAGATATAATCTGTATTAATCTTTTCATTATTGTTAGAAGGTGTGTTATATGAGCTGGTCACTACTGAATTTCTAAATGCAATATTTCAAATTTCTAAATAAAATTCGTAATTAGGCCTAGATTTTCAAGAATACTCAGTGTATGCACAGGTCTCTTGGAAATACAGTAGTTACTCAGATGAGCTACTTTACACCTGCCAGAAACAGACTTAACAGGAGCAGCAATATCTAGTGAAGAGGGGAAACTAGCCTGAACTAGCATGGTCTTCCATTTGTTTAATCTTCAGAGAGTGATTATTTTACCTGCTTGTATCCCATGCAGTAATATGATAATCTTAAATTACTATGTAGTCATTATTAAAAGAACTGCTTTGCAGAGGATGTTGTCATCTGAACACATCTTGATTTATGTCCTATTTATGAAGGTGGTAACGGTGTTACAGCTGCTTATAACCTATCACCCTCACAATGCTGGGTCATCGGCTGTTATCCAAACTACGTATGATTCGTTTTATTTATGGTTTCTGCAAACAGAAATATTTGCTTCAATATTCAATAAAGATTGTGCGCCACTCACACACATAACCCCCCCGCCCCAAGTTCATCATTCACAATGTCTTTTGTGGAATGTCCTCCCCTCTGCAGTGTAAATACTTTTAGTGGGCTTCAGTTTCTTCTGGTTTCAAAAGTAGTGTCGGAAAGGGAAAATAATTTTTGGGAAAAAAATTCTTACTTTTCATTAAATCATTCAAAGTCCTAATAAAAATTGTCTTTGCTTCTACTTTGAACTGCACAAATCAAACAGGTTTGAGTTGGGATGTTATACATCAGAGATCTGCAAAATCATGAAGGCAGTGGATAATGTGCTTTCAGAACTGTTATTCCCTGAATCCCACAACCTGAGAATGAGAGGGTAATGATGACAAATCGGCAGAAACTGTTTTAAAACACGTAAGGGAAGGTAGAGTAGATAGCAGCCTTCTGGACTTCGTTTGCTGTGGAGGCAGACAAATGTCCTCAGAGTCAAAAGCAGAGTTAGATGAATTCCTGAGTTCAGCTTCATAAACAGACACCGTAACATATCACTCCTCATGGTGCCCTTGGACACAGGGAGGAAAGGTGCGTTTCTTAGCGGCCAGTTACAAACCAAAGCACATCAGAGTAAAAGCAGCTCCTCCCTGGGAAAGCGAGGGTTGGAGATCCCACCTCCTTGGTAGCCTCGTTACAGCCCCAGCATGCAGGTAACGCCTCTTGCTGCTTCCAAACCTTTTGTCTGGTTCCCAGTTCTGATGATGGAGTCTTCTCTTGGAGATGGGAACAGCTATGCTGTGACCTGTGTGAGAGGCACACACAGACATTTTAGTCAATAGTATTTTAGCATATTTCTAAAATTAGATTTAATTTTGTAGAATTTAATATTGTCTTCTGCTTGCCCACAGAACATTTTTAACAAACGTTCCCCTGGGTAGGAGTTTGACATGCTTAAAGATTGCAAAGTAAGACAGTTTTGCAACTTATTTCAATGGTACAACATTACTTCAACAACATTCAGGAGAAAGAATTTCAGTTTAGTTTTTAAGCAAACCTTTAACCCTGCATATATTCTTCCTATAGGTGCCTTTGCATGGTTTCCTTATTACACACAATTTGATACCTTTCAGTTCAAATGTTAAGTTACACCTTGCGATATGGAGTTGGTGTGAAAAAGTAATTTCTCGATGATACTGACACATGAAAAGACAGACTTTTGAGTGATCATTCTCTATGAAATTAAGGTAAGGGCTTTTGCTTCTTAAAGATTATAACAGGGAGTTCTTCAGGAAATGCCTCATTTTTAACAAACTGCCTGGCACAGAGAGGAAAATCACATTACTGATTAAAATCAGCAAATATAATGAGAACCTAGTTTTCATAAAAATAATACAAGCTGTGAGAGCTGAATGAGAGAATTATTTTTTTGCTGTTTATTTGTGACTGTAGCTACACATTAAAATATGAAATATTAATAAGGACTATAATAGTTATCATATTTCACATTTTGTCTAGATTTTTGACACAGTCTAATTCAAATAAATGCCAATGAACTGCATTAAAAATAAATCTTCAATCAATGGAACAGCATGTACCTTTTTATTTGGAATGACTTTATTTAAAAAGATTACTTTTATTTGCACATGTTCCACTTTGATTTCTGCAGATAGTGTCATTGTTAAAGGGTCACAGGTATAATCAATAAAAATATCTGAATTGACCTAGAAAACATGAAATAGCTGATTTTATACAGAGAAGAGTAGAGCATTTTGGCACTTAGCTCATAAGGATGACAGAGTCCCAGAAGGGAGGATTTAGAAAAGGGAATGATAAACAATGCAATGTTTTTGCATTCCTGCTTTTGGACGTGTCTTCTTCTTG
>NW_010547068.1:28545-39393 GCF_000687285.1 Phaethon lepturus
TCTTACTTAACTCTTGGCTGAAAATCTTCACTAGTGAAAAAGCAAAGGCCTCGAGAAATGGCTTAGCTTGATTCAAGGTGAGGTTTGCCCACAGCAGCAGGAACGTAGTGGTATCCTGTCCACATCACTTCGCTTCTGCACAGAAATCCCACCGGGGTTGAGCGGTTGCAAAGGAGACGGTGTTTGTTGTAGGCAAGGAAACGTTCCTGCATCAGATATAAAGAGCAAATTGTAGGTGGAAGAAAAGGTTGCTGTTGCCTACAAAAAAATGTATTAGTTTGTACTTTGCAACACACACAGTTTTAAAGCAATATAGATAAAGAGGGGTAACCTTCCTGGCTGTTCTGTGTGCTGGCTGTAGATAGTAAGTCCTAGAGGCTGATTTTTGCTTTAGCTGTGATACCCACAGCTCATTTCTATTATTTCTTACTGAACAGAGAACCCCAGCTGATGTGGAAATAAGCAAAACCTGTCAAAATACCGACGAAGACTTGTGCTCTCAGATGAATCGCACCTCTGCTGTCTTAAATCCAGGCATGGACAAAGGAACTTCATTGACAAAGTTGCAGTATTTGACAGCACCTTGGAAAATGGCACGGAAAGAAAAGTACGCATTTCATCCATTGTTTATTCTGCATTTCAATTTATCTCCATCTCCTGCTATTTTATTTCTATAACCGTATTACCTTATTCTGCAAAGTACTTTAGGGATGCAGTGTCAGGAAAGACAAAAAGAGAAAAATATACGTGCTGATTTAGATGGATTTTATGGAGATAGAAGATGCTTCAGGTACTTATCCACATTACCTGTCGCATTGTTCCAAAATGACTTCTGGATCACAAAGAACGAAATAGTTACAGGAAATTAAAGTTCATTAAATAATCTCGTTCACAAAGTAATCAGTAATCAACAGTAATCCTTCAATTCAAAAACCTGTCTTCCTAATGGCCAATGTAATGCTCGCTTCAGGTTAAAAGAGCACGTGTTTCTAGTTTGTCTGCCACAGCAGCAGATGATGGTGTATTTGCAGTGCACTGACACTCCTCCTTATCTGTCTGCACTCCTCCACTTGGAGAAAATCACTAGCAGTTGTGATAAGCAGCTACCTGAACCTAGAGCTGACAGACTGTCGCCTTTTACAAGGTGAATCATATTTCATAAAATGTACAGCAGAGGATTTTACCCTGTGAAAAGGCAAGGGACAGTTCTGGAGGTCTGTCTTTGTGGTGGAAAGCCAGGAGGTTGCACTGACCAAAACTGCCACTTTTGTGTGAATCATAGGGCATGTTTCCTTGTTACTACAGGAGCTTGTAAACAGGATCCAAATGCACCAGTAAAACAAAATTCCTACACGCTTACATTCATTTTCTTTCTTCTTTCTCCTCCTTCACACTCACTAGTAGCCTGTTAAGGGACTCGCCATCTTCGGTTGTTTCTTGGTTTGTGAGAGTGTGTGTTTGCACATACGCATGTATGTACATATATACGCATTTTTATGCACACACATGAATAAACCAATTGTAGAAGCTATGTAATGACTGGACCGCAATTGATTAAGAAGTACAAGTGTGCTACAGGAACTAGGATGCAGGGGTAGGTATAAGAGCTTGGTTTTCTTTTGGAACAACTCTTCTGCTTAAACTTAGATGGAATCACAGCAAGAGTTATGTTGTGTTTGTGTAGTACTTAGTGTATTGGTGTACCCATGGTAGCTACCCATGCAATGGCAATGCACATCTAATCATTAAATCTAGGTATGGGATGGGTATCAAAGGTCACCATGCTCATCTCTGAATTCTTCAAAACTTCATAAGGGAACGTAGACTGGTGGTATCTGTTTTGATAGACCTCAACAGGGCTGAATACACTGCAGAATGAAGGGCAGTTGGAAACTTAGCACTTCAGACATGCAAAACATGGGACTCCAGATAATTAAAAGAAAAACTGTGAAAAGCTGAGCAAGTAATTGCAATAAAATAGAAAGCAATAAGCATATCAGAAGTAATGACTAATAAGCATATAAAAAAAAATTGGTGCTATGACTGACTATACTGCATCCGCTGTTGAATAAGGATTAATTACTGCTCCCATTGCATCTGTGAACAAGATAAAAATAAAGAAATACCACCTTCCTTATGAATGGAGGAATAGATAATAGAGAGCCAATAAAGAGAGAATAAAAGCACACCTCTTTATAATGAATCTAAGCTCTACTGTGGTGATTTGCACAGGAGTGTTAGCTCGGGGAGAAACCTGCACTGCTGAGCTGTATATTTTATTTCTCCCTGTATCCTGTAGTTCCTGTGGCCTGGATTTACACCAGCTGTGACAAGGTGCAGCAGAAATCTCCATTTAGCTCTATATTCTGACCAAACATTCCATTTACTCCAGCTGTGCATTCTTTATCAGGATTTGGCCCTTTGTATAAAGGTGAATGCTGCTTTGGCTGTGGTCCCAGTGGGGCGTTTGATAACTTTGTCAGAAAGAATCAAGAGAATGTAATATGACTGGAACAAATAATAGGCTGTCAAGGAGACTTCAGTTACAGGAGCTGAAAGATAGTCCGAAACGCTTTGCTCTTCAAAGAAACCTAGAAAAACTTTGCCTTAATTTGGCCTTCAGAACTGTGACATCAGCCTTTGCTTGTCTGCAAGCATCAACTCAAGCAGAGGAATTTTATGTGGATAGTTAGTCCTTGTGAGACATTTCTGGCAGGCTGCTTTCCCTCAGGTCAGTTATATATGGCGTAAGAAGCTACTGCAACTGCTTTTTCACCGCCATTCCTTTATGAAAAGTTTTACAGTTTGTTCTAGAAAATAATTCCTCTTTAGCTTTTTTTAAACTACTCAAACAAGGAATTATCCCTATTATAGAAGATTAAAAACACACAGGAAAAAGTATCTATTTCTATGTTTTTTTAGTATATTTTTAGTAGCTCCCTGGAAGCACACTTCAATCAGCAAATTCATTGACACTAAAGTCAATGGATATTCTTAGAGAAATAATCTATAGTTTTTATTTTATAGGCAGATGTACAGTAAGAGGCAAAGAGAACAAGGTTCAATGCTCAATATGTTTAGCCAACACCAGCTTTTGACTTTGAAAAGGGTTTTGTAGGGCAAATACCCTTTGAAGACCACAAAAAAGTCCCCCCTGAACCCCAGGGGCCAGGTCAGCAGGGGAGATGATGCTATGGGGAGGGCAGGGTGGCAGACACACTTGCTCTTTTGGAGCTGCACCCCAACACTGCTGAGACACAGAGCTTGATGCTGCCGTATCGGGCAGCCAGGGGCTAATACAGCTGTTCTGTAAAGTGGTTCTTTCCCACCCGCAAAAGTAATTTAATTAGGCCCAGCTTTGAGCTAAGGGTTTGGTCCAGATGACCTCCAGAGGTCCCTTCTGTGATCTCAGAACACTGAGTGGACTCTGAAAGAATTTCTACGTTCCCCAAAAGCTCTACTACTGCACAGTTGCGCTGAAGCTCCTCCAATGGAAGGGGGAACACTGCTTCTGTTTGCTTGACTTCATGCTGATAGCCATCATCTCAAGTCAGCCGTAGCCATTGAGTTAGAGGCTGCGTTACCCAGAGTCTCCCACTCTATCCATCCATTGAAGCTGTACTAAAAATTCAAAGTTTCTTTTGGCCAGAGAAATGAGAAGACACTTGGAATCAGGGCAGATTTGTAGCCAGGTCACTTCTCTGCAACGATAGATCCGCCAGTCCCCTCTTCCAGGACATCCATGGTGAGGGTTGGTTGTAAAATAGAGGAAGAGTCCTTGGGTGATGGCAACAGCACTCCCTACAGCCACAAAAATAATCAGCTCCAAAATGAAGTTTTGTCAGTTAAATAAGGAAAGTCTATTTACAGAGTATCTTTTAAGCTGTACATATTTTAAGCTTACTTAAACACCTACTCCTAGTTTGGGAACTTAAGATGTGTTTATTTTTAAAGAAGGGTGTCAGTTCAGCTTTTCACATCATTGGTTCTTCACTACAGAAAGCACTTCCTTTTCTTCATATTATGATTAAGCTCAGCTCAAGAAGTCAGATTGGCAAAGGCATGGCACAGACATATCTCCCGTTTTTGCATTCAACACAATAAACAAATGAAGAACAGGAACAAGGTGTAGTACAAAGATTAAGAAATTGCATTTCTGTGCAGGCCTTTTTCCTTACCACTTAAGGCAATAAATCATTTCAATTAGATGTAATTAAAACAGTTTGCATTTGACATGTAAATTAAAATTGAAATCAGTATTATCCACTTTCCCCCTTCCACATTTGTCTCAACTATCAGGAAGATACTGCATATCTATCTACTCTTGGCATAGATTAAGTCATAACTTGCATTTTTTTATATAATCTCTGGTTGTAATCAAGCACTGGTATACAGACTTTTATCATCAATTCCACAGTTACACAATCTTTTCCAAATTCCTGTCCAGATACCTCTGGGCTTTGAATTCTTTATTGCCTTTTCTAATTTTCCCTTTTCATCTAAAATTAATTAGAGTACAGACCCTGTTGTCTTTTTGTTATTCCATTCAGCTTTCAGGGCGTTTTTGTTCTCCACCTAAACAGTGGTTCTGTGAAGATTTAATACTCTGCCCTCATATCTATGAGTGTGAACTCACAAAGAAGAGTGCCACGGCAGATACTGGCCAAAAATTATATAACGAGAAATAAAGAAATCTTTTGTACTCCATTACGCAAAAATACAATGTTATGATATTAGAGTGCACAGCAGTGGACTGATTAATTAAGATAAACCTGATGTAATTAAACATTACTTGGATTCCTTTTATTAGCCCTTCTGTTGTCAAATAAACCTTTCAAACCCTGTAAATAAGCAAGCCAAATGACAGTTTCAATTGGTATGCAGAGGATTTGAGTTACTTAATGTTGTAATTTTTTCCTGATTTTTACTCTTTTAGAGCATCAGGACTAACACTTGGAATAAACACATTGATTTGGTGGTATTGTCAGTGGGTCACTAATCAGAGAAATCATTGATTGGACAGCAATCTGACAATTAAGTCTGACATTGTCTCTGGTGCCTTCGCAATGGGGGGGCTACATTTTTCTTTAAACTCAGACCTTGACCTTGTTGTTTTCACCTTCTGGACACTAAAATGAGGATTCACAATAACAGCAATGTTCTTATCCTTTGTTTTCTTCCCTTGTTTTTTTTTTCTGCTCAGGACTGATTGTCATGTGACTTTCTACATTTCTCTTTTTTTAAAATGGACACGTGCCATTCCTGCACATAAATGACATTTTGACAGGATATTAAAGCACTTTAACCATTTCCTCTCTTTCATTTCCTGAAAACTGATTTTTAGGATTCATTCATCCAAATGATGAAGCAACAGTTTATAAATCTTCGTTTTGGGGGGTCATTCTAGTTGCCTTCTGAGGAACTCAGAACATCACTCGGTGGCAAGTCTGATTGTGCGTCAGTGTTTCAGGGCTCCTCCAGCCCATGGGCTCAGCCCATCCAGTGTGTACCAGCAGCATTCACGTAGAAAGGGAAGTGAAATGTGATGTTAATCTCTGTGGATAGTACTGGAATAGGTAATTCTTCCAATCTAGCAATAAGACACAATGTTAGTCTTGAAATTAGACACTTGGGCTCCGGTCCATCGTTAATCAGAAAAGCACTTGAGCATGTCTGTACCTTTAGGCATGTGCTTAAGTGTTTTGCTGCAGTGGGGCAGGCTAAAGTAAATGCTTAAATCATTTGTTGAGCTTGTGTTTCAACATGTCGTTGTTAACATTTGTATATAGCAGCAGGAACGCACATTGTTTTCTACATGGAGACTGAAGACAGACTCTCATTTCAATGAATTAAATCAACATCACTTTAAACTAACGCAGTTACATGAAGCTGTCAGTGCTGTCATAAGAAAAGTTCCATTGTCACTCCATGATCCAGGGGAAGTCAGTGATACCCTATCAACTCACCAGAAACAAGATTTCACTTAGTACCACAGGATGCTCATCACCACTCATTTTCAGCGTCCATTTCAGACCCAGCTATATTTTATGTATCTTAGAAACATGAAAGGAAAACAGAATTTAGTAGCCAGATTTTAGAAGGCATTTGCCTTTACCTTAGAACAAACAATCATATTTTCTACTGTTGACAAGACAAAATTAAAGTCAACACTTTACTTGAGTACTGCTTTTATTTTTCCTGTCTCATAGGCCTGCATGATGTATATCATAGTGATGCCTCATTACGTACTGAAACCCAGAGGTAGATTATAGGGTTAAACTGGTATTTAAAGCTGTATTTCAAGGCTTTTAGTCCCCCTCCCCATTTCTCTATCTTAAAAAGATTCCCCATTAAAAAAAGCCTAAGAAGCTACATAAATTTTAAAGAAAAAAGAAAATTTTTGAGGCATGTAGTAAATACTCAACCTGCATGGACCAGTGCTTAACTTAGAAAATCTTCTGATATTAGTAGAGTGAGAATTTAATAAAATAGTACTTATCTCCAAAGAATCCTGTACAAGCAATAATCACTCTGTGTGTGAAGGATGGTTCCCACTTGGTTTGCTCCCAGTTTGCACACTTTGTTCCTTGGGAAAGGGAATGACTGGAAGAAGAGATGGCTTTTTCCATGGGGAGCAACTAAGCACAGAGAGGTGCTGCCAAAGGCTTCAGGGTGAGGCAAGATATGAGGGAGTCACAGAAGGACACTGTCTCCTCAGGCAACCAAGTGTCCTCTAATTACAAAGAGAGGAGCTCTAGTTCATTTTCTAATAAAACTAGGCTATTGAGTCAGTGTTTTAAGACTGCTTTGGGGAGTTCGTTTTTGGATGGAAGTCTGGGCAGATCCACCTTGCCTGTCTGATTGATTTGGCTTCTGCAACAACTGATGTACGTGCTGAAGTAGTGCTGATTTTCCTCAACAGAAAATAAACTACAGCAGTACAGGATTATTGCTTAAATTCAGGGAATCTGCTCCAAGTTCATTAAAATCCAGAGCAGAGCTTCAACACATAGTCAGTTCACTGCTCTTTGTTATTAATGGAAAGCTATCTATACAGAACTACTTATATTAAAAAGGAATATGTAAGCATGTTCATTATAAAAAAGTTCTAACTTTCTTTAAAAGATCCTCTACAATATCTGCTCTGCCCTGCCTAGTTTTCCTTCTCTTCTGTTCTCTCGCTACTTCACTCAGCCAGTATCCTGTTGAAATTTTTCACAGCACTGATACCAGAACTGGTCTGATGGAGAGCTCTGAGGTACTTTGGTACACATTTCTCTAGTGGGGAAAAAATAGTATCCAACATACTCTGCTTACTTAACCTCCCTTTTCATCAGCTGTCCCTCAATGGAAAGCCATCAGATTTCTATTCTTTTTCTTCGATGATATGTTAGTGGCCTTCATCGTGTTTCTATCTCCCACAATGAGTATCTGATAGTAGAAACAGAACACATTCAGCACTATCAATTTCAAGCACAATACACAAGAGTAATAGATGTTAAAAATTGCCTCAGCCACATAGTATATTGTCAAAAAATAGATTTCTTAGAGCAAACTCTGGCTTTAAATAAAAGGTGACACTGTTAACGAATGTCATCAGAGTGATAAAGTGATATACGCCTAGCCATTCCTCTCTATGGACCTTCCTGAACAGAGAGGCTGTATAAAAGAAAAGGATATTTGTCAAGGAAAACTGGATGGAAAACTAAGGTTTTATGACATTTATTGTCTTTTCTTCAGCTCCTGTCTACAATAGTAGTATATCTAAGCATTTGTATAACCTCCTACTTGGTTTAATTTTGAAGTATATAATGATGAAAGGTATAAGCACACCTTAGAAAACTCTCCCCCACTCAGATTCATTTCACCTATATTGTCCATGAAATGAGAAAAATTGAACCACGGTATTTAGAAAGGCATTATTACTTTAGGCATTAGCATATAGAAGAATACATTAGGAAAAAAAATCAGCCCCCCCCCCCCCATTTCTGTAATGAATAAAGTTTTCATGCAAAAATACATCTGCCAGAAAACAGTGTTTACAACAAAATAGTTTAAATAAGTGCTTAGTTTAATGCATTCCTTATAGAAAATCCTGGTTACCAGATAACTGATAACAATATAATGGAAAAAAAAGTATTTAATTCAATATAATTTTATGCAAATATCCACCTTCCTGCATACAGTTTTGAGGACAGAACATGACAATAATCACCACCCATGACCCAAAGAAACCCAGACACCCCTCCTTGAGTCATCCTTCTTGTAGCAATGCTGGAACTCACATATACTTTTGTCTGGATACTACAGTCTTGTCTGGCTAGTTCTGACTAAGGTCCTTTTTAAAAAAGAAAAACCAAAAAGTCTCAGTCATTTTCTTGGGCTGTCCAAGAGCAGAATCCATATAGCAGTTCCACTCTCAGAGAGCTGCAGAACATGCTAATAAAGGCAATAGTTCCATACTGCTTTTTTTCCTGTACTGTAAGTACATTAAAAGTGCCTAAGAAATGTTATTTATTTATTATTGTTATATGCAAATTAGTAACAGCTCATCTGTAATATTCGCCAATACCAGCTTTTTTGCTACATGTAATCATTCCGATATCGTTCGCTCTTCTAATTCACAAGCTGAAATGCTTAAAATTCCAATTGACAGGTCTTTGTCATTATTATTCATTATGCTTTGTTAAAGCCATTTAATCATGTGCAGGCTCTACAAAGGATTTCTTCCCCTTTCTCTTTTTAACAAACATGCTTTTGAAGGTAAGCTTGCATAGCAAATAACTTATCTGATAGAAATAATTACAGACAGCAAGAGGGAAAAAAATTCTAATCTGCTGGGAATTGTTCTTTGCTTTGATTGCCCTGCAGCACCATTTTACCAGAAAGTGCTCTGAATAATTTAGGGGCTGCTAATATGATTGCAATGTCATCTGATGTTCACCACAATTGCTTGAGGTCACTATGCTATCTGGTTATATTTGATGCCCAAGGAAAAAGGAAGCTCTAAAAAAACTGAAGGCAGCCTATCAAGCAGAAAGATCATTACAGGTGAATTTTATAGGACACAAGGTAAACAGTAAGACAAGGCAAATATTCAGATGACATTCACAAATATGATGGTTTCAGAGGTTTATTTTGGTAAAAACCCAAAATGAGAAAATTATTAGATTCTCTCTACCCATGTTTCATGTTAGTGAACTCAGAGTCATTGCTTAAGTCAATAAACGTAAGCTATTAAGAACATTAAGTCAGAAAGCCATCTTCTCCTCCTAACAGCCTAGTGCTCCACAGCATGGTACCCTACTCAACCATGGATAACTGAACCATAAGCTTTCAAGTCTTCTTCCCTCAAGGAAAGTGTTTAAATTGAAAGATCAGTCACTTTCAAAGTTACAAATAGCAGAGAGCACTATACAAAAAGTTTCTCAACTTCCTCCAGAAATATTAAAAAAAAAGCAGAAAGTCACTCCTAGCTTTGACCTTGGAAAATTCTTTATTAGTAGCAATGCTAGTACTCTGCTCCTGCTAACCCAGGTCACTGTGTACCAATCAAGTAAATAAGAGCATGTGTCTGAAATACTCCTGTTCTGAGATTCTGCCTTGATTTATTTACTTACAATTAGACAAAGATTAAACGAGGATAATGTTACACATTTAATCTACAGTGCTGTTCATCTGCGGGAAGCTAAGGTAAACTAGATGAAGTCAAGATCCAGAGAGAGCATAAAACACTCAGGGTTTTGATTCAGCATTTTGTACCTAAGTAGTATTGATGATTTCTATTCAAAATGAAGCCCAGTTCACATTGCCTCTGAATCATCCACAGTGAAGTTGGCAGGTATGGGAATATGGAAGAGTTGCTGACTTTGAGCCTTTTTCAAAGAAATGAACATAGAAAATAGGTTAAAAAAGTTTGACACACTGTAGGTGTTTTCAAACTAGCTCCTTCAATAGGCAGCTCACCCTGTAAAAGTTGAGAATTGCAGTAACAAAGCAACCTTAAAGGTCTTCAGCAGCTTAGTAGGTAAAATTTCCTTACTTCAAATCTAATTAAAAAGGGTAGCTATCCCTACACATCTAGGATTAGCCCTACCACATTGCAGAAGTGAAGAGCAGAGAGGAGAGATGACTGATGGCTTCCTCACCACACCACACACCCTGACTCCCAGGGCACAGGGCAGTCAGGCAGCAGCACAGGCAGAACAAAACAGCAGAAGCCCAGTTTCCTCTGCAGAAACCATTTACCACCTCAAGGACCTGCTCACTTCGCCTGCACCTACAGCAAGGCCCCATAGTGCTAAAGAGCACCTGCTCAGGTCTACGACTATCCTTCCAGACCCCTGATTCGGTATCCCCAAATCCTGTAAGGAAACCATTGAGGCTGTTCTTGCCCTTGGTGATTGAAGGCCCCTCCACAGCCTGCTTTGCTCTGGCAGAGAAAGGCCTACCAGCCATCTTTGCTTCCTGCACACAAGACCCACAAAGCCCCCATCCTCAACACCTCCCTCAGCCTAGACTCTTTTGCTGTCCTTTAATGAGGGCTCTAATTATTGCCAGGTGAGTGTAATTACTGCTAACACTGACCTGGATTATTTCAAAGGTTCCTGGTCCCAGGCACTAGGCAGTAATGGGATGAGAAAAGGAGGTTTTTAGGGCTTTTCCTAATTTGGGCCTGTTCCTACAGTTGCCTCCTCTAGCAGACTTTATTTCCTCGCTTTTTGCCTAAGCGTGGCAGTAACTGATCTCAGGACTCTGCGCTCTGCTTGGTGCCTGTATTCTAGCGAGGGCCTCACATTGTGTGTCTGCAGCACAGTTTTTGTTGCTGGGAGGCTGCAGGGCAGCCTC
>NW_010547068.1:39405-48289 GCF_000687285.1 Phaethon lepturus
CCCCCCCCCCAGCCGCAGCCGGTTCCAACCGGCGCCAGCTGGCCCCCCGGGCCTTGCTGCAGGGACAGCTTTGGCCCCTCAGCCACGGGTGTGGCACCACAGGAGGAGTGTAAGACAGGGAAAAAGCCCCACATGGTAGCGCGAGGGAGGAAGTTTAAGAAAAAAATTTGGAAGTGCTGTGAGCTCTAAGGGCAGGGGAGGAGGTGTTTGAGCAGAGGCTTGCTCACAGCCTGGGGAGGACCCCATGATACAGGGGGTGGATACACCCCGAAGGAACTGTACCCTGTGGAGAGGAGCCCACGTAGGAGCAGGTGTATCCTGAAGGACCTGTGGCCTGGAGAGGACCCATGCTGGAGCAGAGGAAAACTGTGAGGAGGAAGGAGCGGCAGAGAGGTACTGCTGTGTGCGGACCCTCCCCTCAGGCCTGGGGGGAGGGAGGGGGCTTGGGTACGAAGGAGTGGAGTTGAGCTGGGAAAGAAGCGGGGTGTAGAGGAAGTGTTTTGTATCTCGTCTTTGTTTTTTACTATCCAACTTTATTTTAATTGGCAAGAAGTTAAATCAGTTTTCTTTCAGTTGAGTATGTTTTGCCTGGGTGGTAACTGGTAAGCAATCTTCCGGAGTTTATCTTCACTCCTGAGTTTTTTTTAATCTTGTTTTCCCTCCCTGGGGAGGGGGAGCAAGAGTGTGGGAGTCTGGCAGCCAGCTAAGGTAAACCCACCGCAGATCTAAATTAGCCACCGCAAAATCATATACTTTAGATACACCTTTGCATCATTAGGCTCTTATTCATTGCATTCACTAGCCAAACTAGAAAGTCAGAGAGGTTTATTTTTGCTGTTCCTAACATTCTGTAGCTAAAGACCAATGGATGTAATGTCACTTATTTACAGAGAAGTGAGAATGTTGGAGGGAGTTGCTCAAAGTGAGCACCCTGTAACCTTTAGGATGTTTGTAGAATAACTTCAGTTTCTTGGGTTAATTACAGCTGAAGAATAGCCTGGGGTAGGACTTGTCTCTGCTCCTGCAAAGTTTTATGCATTCACCTGCGTGCTGGGAAAATCCTGGGAGCCCTCATGCAGAGTGAGACCAATGTAAATATGGGCTATGAATGTGATAGCTTCTCTTAGATGTTGCAGGCTCCATGTGAGTCATTTCCTGAGTTGATTCATCTAGTAATTCTGTGCCATTAATAAATATGAAAGAAAACCCACGCCCCACCTGTTGTAAATGTGCGAAAACAAATGAAAAAAAAAAAAGGTAAAACATGCAACTAAATTGTTCACACTGAATCATTCCCTCAACTGAATTATGTGTTGACAGGTGGTTGGAACTGTAGATACAGTTACAGAGACTGTCTAGAAGCTATTTTGTTATGTAGCATGATGTGTTCAGAGGTAGTAACTAGTTCTGAGTCCTGGAGGTTGGGCATCTTGGAGCTGTATAGGAGTGAAATGCAAATCCTTCTGCTAGGCTTCTTGCTACAGGTTCATATGTGTAGTGTTGGAGATAAAGGAACCCTTTTTCTCCCCAAGATTACTGTTAGTCTTTTTATAAGGACTTCTCTGACAACAAATGACTCAAGATTTTTTTTTTTTTTTAATTCGATGGAATGATCCAGAATTTTGCAGTAGGGACCTCAAGTCATCCAAACCACAAAGGCATCTTCAAACACTATGTATCAATACTTCTAACACCTTCTTCCAGATAAAGTAATCCATGTTGTAGTTATTCCAGAGGTTTTTTTTTGGCTTTGGGGTTTTTTTTCTTTATATAAAAAAAAAAAAGAGTATTTGAGATGTGAAGCAAAAGCCCTAGAAGGATTGGTGTAAGAGCTGTGTATGGTCCTAAGAGCAAAACCTGAACCTAAGAAAGATGTTGCGATGCACAATTTAACACTGCCATCAAATGGCCAAATATATTTATTATTGTGCAATGGCATCTCAGCTGACTGTCTATTATAAGCATTTCTAATTCTAGACAGCCCAGTTGAGTCACACAAACTAAAAGCAAAACAGCAATGGCTTTGTTTTTCAGTGTTTGATGGAAATGTAGGCCTGATCCTGCAGCTAGCTTTCGGAAGGGGGTCAAGTCTTAGAAGATGCCTTGCTGATGCTTACAGGGCTCTGTGCATGCTTGGGTGTTTGTTCAAGTGGGATGGTTTTATAGTATCCAGATTTTTTCTTTATTATGAAAATAAATATCTTAGTAATGAGAAAATCGTGTTTATTCTTTGGCATATCAGTTGTTTGCAACTTCCATACTGTTCTCCTGAAAGGAAGTATTACTGAACAGTTTTGCATTCTGTACTCAAAATTCTGTAATAAACATGCAAAGTGGATGTAGTAATGCAAGTTAATCATGGTCTGTCACAGCAGAGGCAAATGACCAAGTATACAAGAAGCTGCGTATCAGTGTGAAACACAAAAAGGAAAGACAGACCAACTTTGATCACTGTTAGTCACAGGCAGCTCTTGGCAAAAAGCTTTGTGATAGCACAAGGTGGGCTTCCAGATGAGCTAAGCAACTCTGAAGTGTCCAGCAATGAGCACAGGTAGAAACTGTGCTTCTCTTTTCTTCCTGTACTCCGGGTTACTGCTGAACAGCATCTTGACAGCATTTTTTTGCTACTTTGCTGCTGCTTGCTTCTGCTCCAGTTACCAATGGAATTGCCATGCAGGCACATTTTGCACTCTCAATACAGACCTACATTAAGTAGTATATCTAAACAAGTACATCTACATACATCTAACATAAAAGCTATCCAATACATGTGGAACATGTAGTTCAGTAATCACTCAAGAGCCAAGATGTGTCAAAGCTCTTTTTCACTGTGCTCTAACTATGCTGTTTAGTCTTGTGCCATGAAACCTGGGGCATGGCAACACTGGTTTTAATTCTAGCTATTTACTTAAGAGTCTCCTGGAAAACCTCAAGGAGCTACAGCAACCCCTACTTTTCTTCCCTGGCCACTTATAACATTGTTCCCTAATGTGGAATTAAAAAACCAACTCAATGGTGTCCAGGGTATCCTTGAGATGCCATTGAGACATCCATACTATGTCTAAGTCTGTTACTTCTGTTTCTGTCAACAAATGCAGCCTCTTATGGCTGGCTGATTTCTGTCCAAGACCTGCAGGCTTTGCAGATGATTGATGGCTTCAGGGTTTTGGAGAAGGGGTAGCCTAGGGCGGTTGTATGCATTCACCTGGCACTGGTGTGAAACCTCTCATGGTACAGCTGCTCCTCACCACACACCGACAGTTTGTCACAGGGCAAATACATCTTTAAAAATGTGTGGCCCATCATTTTGGGATTTGTTTTACTTTTCTGGTTTCTCTGTACATCTTCAGGCATCAGAGGTGCTGAGAAGACTATTAGGTTTTTTGCTGTAGAAATTGTCAGCAAGTTTCATCATTCGTTCTGTCTTATAACTTAATGTATGATATACATAGCTGGTATTGTTTTTTAACTTAACAAAATTATATCTTGATGAGATTTGGGGTCTATGTCCCCCTTCAAAACATTCTTTGTCTTTTTTTTTTTTTAAAAAACAGTTTTCTATGTCCAGGGACAGAGGATATGAATAAGATGAAGGATAATGTGTCTAATGTATAGTGAACTGCAAAAACAGTTTTACGCTAGATTGTAAACATTGGCTGATTGTCAGTCATTACTGGTAGGTATAACATGCCAGTTAAGTCTACTTGCAGACTTTATGAGTCTACTCTCTTTATGTAGAGTATCATGAAATTGCTTGTTGATAGTATCAACTAGTAAAGCAGTTCCAGTAAACTAATGCATTAGAAGTACCTTTGTTTTTCCCGTACTTACTGCTCTAAGACAGGTGTTTTTTTGTGTTTTTTTTTTTTGTGGAATCAACATGAACTCCTTCAAGTAATATAGGTCTTTTTTTTTTTATTGTTGCATACAATGAGCCTTAACAACCCCTCAATGTTACTGTTCATTTGATTTCAATATAAAAAAATCTCTGAACTTCTTGTGGATGATTTGATCTCATGCATTTCCCATCGTCTGTAACACTCTAGAAATAATCATCCTGCAGTCTTAAAATAAAACTGCATTTAACACTGAAATCCTCACTTAAATTTCTAACAGAGTACTCCTTGCTGCTTTAATTCAATTCTGAAGGGCCTCATCCTGGGCAGATGCTGACAATCACAATCCAGTCTTGGAGAATTCTTTCACACCAAATTCAAGTGAATATAGTGTAGATGTAGACTTTTTTCTATGGTATTTCTCTTGGCTACTTTAGAGAATTTCTGCTAGTACTATCTTCCCTAATATTTGCTTTCAATATATAACTTTAAGGCTGGTGGAAAAAAAATATTATTTCAGATCTGACACATGGATTTTATCAAAGGCTTAATGGTTTATATTTAGCTTTACTGACTACTCCCACCTCTTTAAATGCAACTGTTTATACCCAGGAAACAGGCTTAGTTAGTGTTTTTATTGTCAGTCTTCCATATTCCATTCCATCCTCTTACCAGTCTGAAAGAAGTGGGCATCTCCACAGTGTTTTATTTGATGGTATCTATTGCTTATGTACTGTTGGTTTTATACTTACTAATCTAGCATGTCATCTCCTAGTTCTTTTTTGTTGATGATCAAGCTGGGAGGGACTAGTGTTCAACATCTGTCTGTCACAATTTTTGTGTGATTGCGCAGATATAGTAGGATTTTCCTGTATTGCTCACAGGAATTGTTGAATTATATTGTTTATTCTCTCCTAGTGGTCTGGAGAAAGCACACTGGCAAGTATAAAGATAAGAATGGTTCTGTGGGCCACCAGTTACACCCTACTTTGTTACCTTTTCTTTCAAGCACATCGTGGTATAGAGAAATTATGTCTTAAGCTATAACTTCACAGATTTAGTCCCTCCAGTACTTTGTAGTGTTGCTTCTTTCACAGATCAAAATGTCACCTTTGCAGGTGGATGCCTTGAAACTAATCCAGATGGCAGCATGGGGAAACAACTGTCTTGTGTATTAAGTCTACATAATGAGATTCCTTTGTTGCTGTAAGTTATGAATCTTACCATTTCGCTTCTTTCCTACAGCTAACCTTTCAGTGCTAGTTTCAATAAAGTTGTACTTTAGTTTGGGTGCCCATCACCCCTCACAAAAAAAAAGTATCTTGTTCTCCCTTTTTCTCTACTCTCTAATTGAAATAGACTCCAAATGTCATGTAGAAGTTTATAGTAATTCCTTAGGGGGTTTTTTTGACTTTAAAATGGTCCTGTGAAGTTCCCAGACTTCTTTAAAAGTCTTGACACTTAAAAGCGTACTAGGCACATAGACAAAAACGCAATAATGAACATATCCAAATTGATAATGAACAGAATCATGGAATATTAACCACCTCATTTATTGATTGCCTAGGTGACTTAAAGTATTTTTTTCCCTAAAGGAGTATTTTTAAAACTCAATCTGATAACAGACCGTGAACACAACCTCCATACCTACCCACTAAAAGGAATCCTCCCCTCTCTGTTCCAGGGGAAAATGGGTAAGCAAGAAATCACATCAACCCACTTTAACTACTATATATCTCAAGTTTCTGGGGTTTGGTTTCAAGTCATCACCTTTTACATTGCACAGAGCTCATGAGAAACTAAGATAATTGTCTTTGTCTATCTTTGTCCTTGTCATCTATTTATGAAAATGATGTCAGGTCCTCTGCAGAGCTGGAAAAGAAGTGTACATTAATCTGTGGGCTGAGACTGCCCAATACATTATACTTCTGCCTTTAAGGTCTCTGTTCCTGACTTGCAATAATAAAGCAAAAGTCACAGGAAAGTCTTCCTAATATTCCTTAAAGGAGTGGTTAACTGGTTTTATCTTTACAATTTATGTACTTTTGAGGCAGTAACCTTTCCCTGCATATCATGAATTTCTCTTCTCCTTTGACCAAGGTACCTCTGTGTCCAAATAGTGACCGTTCAGGTAATTCATTTTTACTTTGTTCTGAGTACTGACAAGTGACATGATCTTCAGCAATAATTACAATGGATAGCCCTGTCTATTTCACATTAGATAAAAAATGCAATGTATTTAAAGGGACAATAGGCAAATCCCATAAATATAAAAATTCCTCTGCAGGAGTACTATATAGATGTCAAAGAGACTGTGGAAAGGGCAGCTAACAAAATTGTTGGCTCATTCAGTCAGAGAGAAGGGGACCAGATCCTCAGCTAGCGCAAAGTAGTAACTCCCCCCTTGTGTTAGCAGAGGACCTTTTCCCTTCTGTGCTTGGCACACAGCAGTCTGACTCCTTCCCAAGCTACAAATGTGAGAAAAGAGGCACTCTCCTTCCTCTCATGGAGCGGAGTGCTTCCCCAAGGACTTCAGCTGCCTTTCAGAAGCTGGACCTTCAAACCCAAACACTGCAGCAACCTGAGCCCCAGCTCAGCACACAGGGGGCTCATTTGTTGATAATGCTGCTCCATCGATTTAGTGGCATTGCAGTAGCTGAATTAGGCCCATTATGGCCTTCTCCAGTGACAGAAGAAACTGCAGCTATAACTCAGGTTTACCCTTTATCCCTGAGCCATTCTAACTACTTAGCTGACTTGGCTCCCAGACACCCCCTCACCGCCCACCCAGGTTGTTACAAGTTGAACAGTACATAAGGATGCAATGCTATTTTCTTCATAAATAGAGAAGTACAGTTTGGATCTATAAGAGGAGTACATACTACATATCCAAGCATACAGAAACATAACAGAGCACCTGTGAGAGCTGAGAATGGCTTCAGAAAACAATCTATAAATCTCCAGTGTTATCTTTCTGACAGCCTCCTAATCTCTGCAGGTTGTTAAGAGCTGCATTAAACTAGCCTGTCATTGATCCCAGCGCTCACTGCTTCTGAGATGCACTTCCTGTGATCAATTAGAAAGAGGCAACAGCTTCTTAAAAGCATCTTTACAACAGGACCCTGCAATAACATATCTTCCCAAAATGTCTGTCTCTGACATTTACATCATACCTTGTCAAAGTACAGCCAGCATTTGCACCAACAACATAATTCAGTCTCTGAAGTGAGTAAAAAAAGTAAGTAAAAAAGTGAGTAAAAAAAGTAAGTAAGTAAAAAAGCTTAGGTTTCTCATGTTGACTCATCATTCTTCCCTTCAACTTCACCCCCAACAGAAACAGTTATGTTAAAATAGTGGTTGCAATTTCTTGTTATTTATTTAATTTTGAGTCAGTTTTAGATAAGCTCTGGATAGGAAGTAGCAGCCTTTCAGTGACTTGGGGAGGAAATGGTGTGTGAACCTTCTGCCTCCCTGTTAAATCTTTGAGAAGCAGTCTGGTTTACTGTCCGGATGAGGCACAGATATTTACTAGTCCTGATAAAAATACTCAAAAAGGAGTAGGATGTGGCTGTCTCTAGGGATTAGCTTTGATGGACCAATTACATTCCTGTTACAGAAACTATGTTTCTGTTGACTTCTGCTGTAGCTGGAGAAGGTACAGTTCCTTTTTACCCCCATTCCAACTAAGGTAAAGTCCCATTGTGTTGATGAACTTAAATTTATTTAATATGTGCCCCCCCCCAGATGATCACCTCCCTGATTTCTCTACAGGAACATGAATGTGGGGTGGCGAAAAGGATGTGGAGAAGGAAGAGAAGTAGTGCTTAGTATGGTGAATGTTATCTTATACTGGATTATTTAATTCCAGAATAACTGGTATCACAAATATAAAGACTGGACTTTCATGTGCCACTCCTTCTTTCTTTCTTTCTTTCTTTCTTAAAATCTTTCATGTTTAAAAATTTAAAAATATTGGCCTTTAAACTACTATACTTTTTTAATACTTGGAGTAGTCTGTCACCTTAACAAGGAAATACAGTGGAATAGGAAGATAACGATCTTTTGAAATGAAAATACATATTCTCCACACTTACTGAACTATGGCAAGATAAAGTAGCACAAATTCTTGTGGACTGGTTTTCCATTTCACATCTTTGTAGGCACTGACACTCTGACAAAGAAAGCCGATCTCGGTGAGCCTTAGCTTTTAGAAATTTTAAGATGAGACATTCTGAACTTGCAGCAAAAGAATGGATCTGTTGCAGTGTGCACTTGTAACACTCTGTATAATTAGCAGGCTAAGCAGTAGAGCTGTATTTAGCTCACTAGCTCTTAAATGGAGTTACTTTCATTTGTTTACTGAATGTCTCTACCCACTAAAGGCTAATGAACTAGTAATGGATCTGTCAGAAAACGGAAAAGACAAATACCTCTAAATGTTGTTATTATAGCCTAAGAATGTGGCTATTATTGTTCCCCCAACTCATGATCTTCATAAGAAGGAAGTTGGCAGGAGATTTGGTATTCAGTGGGTGTAAGGAACCGTGAGCATAATTTATGTACTGATGGAGTGGAAGGGAGGAGAGTAGCAACCCTCAGGAAACAATAAAATAAACCAGCATATTCTTCCTGCATATTTCTGTTACGGCTTTTCCATCTTCAGTTCCATGCTTCTGTGTAAAGTATATTAATCTTCCCCATTTCTGTTTATACTATATAAAGCCTTAAAGTCTGAATCTAAAGCAGCGTCATACTGCAGTTACACAGAGAGGCTCGGGTCTGTAAAAGCTTATGACAGATTCCCACCGGTATCCACAGATAGGGGAGAGACACACCAGAAAGGAAGGATGAGTCTCCTTTTCTAACACGAAGCCCTGTATTGAACAAAGCCTCAGCCTATGTTATGGGACTTGCAAGGAGCAAAGCCTAGGCCACCTTCACTGGCTTTATATTTGTGATGGTCTAGGTAGACTGAGGACAAGATGACCTGGATATTCTTACATCTAATTTGCCAACAAACGTAGCAGGATATTTAATAACGGGGGGGG
>NW_010547068.1:48320-48589 GCF_000687285.1 Phaethon lepturus
ACTGTAGCAAGTGATGGAGGGATACTTCTTCACCACACTGCATGCTTGACACAGAGGATGAGTTAAAGCCAGTACCGTGGAAGGAAAATGCATGGTTGATGGGATTTACACTTACTCTCTTGACTCTGCAGTGTACACATGACTTAACTGACTTGTCTAAGGTTGCTTAGGATGTCAGCGTTGGGTTCTTGAAAAAGGACCTATTTTTCCACCCTAAATCCTTGGTCCTGTTTAACTAATTAGGATACCATCCCCCTCAATCTCTTTCC
>NW_010547068.1:48599-57307 GCF_000687285.1 Phaethon lepturus
CTAGGACTATCCTTTTTTCTAGATAAAGGGAAAAATTTCTAGAAAATTTGATGTACCAGTTAGAAAGGAAAATGGGATCTGTGGTGAGCCTAAATTTACTAAGAGAAATTACCATCAAAAAAAGCCAGGTCCTTAGATGTGCAGTTGTACACAAATGGTCGCAGAACTGCTGCAGGACAGACAGCATAGCTTGTTTTGGATAGAGCTGTCATTCTCTCATTCCCTTTCTAGGGAACCTTGAATGAGCACAACACTTGCAGCTAATTTTCTAATCAATCCTCACCTTTGCTTATATCAAAATGCAGCCTGTCCTACAAATTTCTGTGGGGTGGTGCTTACTTACATAAAGCCTAAATTCAGTTCAGTGGGCAACATTTACACTTCTCTGTAAGTCAGAAAACAGATCAAATGTCAAAGTGAACTACACTTTATCTGCTTGAAATTCAGCAGTTGAAACAAAGGGCCAGTCAGGTTATAAACTTGGGGTATAAGGAGGAAATGCAGCATTCACAGTAATGCCCAAATGGAAGTACTTTCAGGTTGATTTAAACAAAGAGAAGTTTCTGTCTAAAGAATGTGAAGAAAACAGGGTCAACAGCTGCCTGAAAATTACACTTATTTTGTAGTTTTGAGCATTTTTTTGTTGTGAACTAAGATTCCGTTTCTGTGAATCTGCATCACTAGATTTGTCCCAAATACTCTCTGACTGAAAAACAACTTAGAAAGCTCTGGGCAGACTAACTTTTCAGTTGAGTAGGTTTAATATGAAGTACAATCACTTAGAGATCAAAGCTTTCATGCATATGACTGCTATGCCTGTGCAAGCAGACCAACATTTACACATTGAGTAAACAGCACTATTAATGCTTTAAGGATAGAATTAAATCATTCCTGCCTTTAAAAAAAAAAAAAAGATAAAATACCATAATATTCATGCATTGGAGGGGTTCTTCTGTCTGACTTGTAACAACTCTGTCCTTTAGAGGCAACTGTTCGTGTAAATATGTAGAAACTTTTCTTATGTGGTACAATTTTAGCAGGTTTTTCCATAGGCTTATTCCTTCTCTATATGGTTTAGTTTTTCTTCTTCAGTCCCCTCTGGAAGTGTTGTTCTGCACTTCTTACAATTTTACATTGACGACCTTTGACACAGTTGATCTAGTGTTATTTCATTTCCTCTGCACCTGGAGGCTGGGACAGGTGTAGACTGTACCTTGTGTCAGACTGACTCTGGACAGGCATGGGGGAAGCAGAAGAGACTCCTGGCTCTCAGCTCAAACCTTCCAATAGAATCAGACCTCCCCAGAACCAGAGCTGCTTCTTCACTCTCTAGCTAGCATAAACAGTTTGAATTTTGAAATGATACATGGCTACAGGAATAGATCGATTCCATCACTGATACCGTTGTTTGCCAAAGTAAGGACCCAGTGTTTGAGTATCTGCATTAATACTTGATTTGACTCGGATAGAAGATATTTCTGCTGACCCTCTGAAGACAGTTTCCAGTTTCCTCAGCTACCTTCAAGGAATAGATAATATGATCACAGGATGTAGATTAGCACTTCTAGTTTTAGAGACAGAGATAATTGTGACCTAATTTTTGCAAGGTAGCAGGTAAAGAACCTAATCAGACCCGTAGCCACTTTTAAATGTGGTGTGACAATTGAAAAAAGTTCAAACCATGATTTAAAGATTCAAAATGAGGTAGGCTTACCTTCCTTTGGCAGGAGATGGGGGGATGACACCCAACAAGCCAAAGAAAGTTCCTTTTCTGTTGAAATCAGGCTATTGAAAGGAGAGTCACTCTTGCAGAAGAACATAAGATTGAAGAAAAAATGAGGATATTTCTGTTTTCTCAGAAAACAATACTATGGCCTTTGCAGCTGTAATTGCTCTTCACCCAAATGTGTGCACAGACTCTGTTTAAGAATCACTATGGTATCTAGTGACTGTTATGAAAATATGCTTTTGTTACTCAGCAGACTGTCATGACTCATTCCAAACTATTAGTCCAGTATTTCCTGTAAAAACTTTGTAGTATTTCTTAAAAATTGTTAGTAATAGTCCTTTCTGAAGCACTGTGTATTTTTTTAACTTGATAGGTGTAGGTTTGACAAGAATTAAGTCATGTTACAGATCACTCTGAGCTCTAAGCACTGAGAGTTCTGGTGCTTATGCAGTGAAGTGTGTAACCCCCAGCTTGTGAAAAATGCTCTAACACAGCTGTTTGCAAATACTGATATAGTACTGCACGTATCTTTATCAAGAAATTTCATGTGAGTCCCTTCTCCCAGACAACTTTGATACCTCTAGGCTCTTTGGTGCTGTGATAACTCACCTCCCTGTGCATGTCCCACTTTCTCTTGGATTCACGATCACATACCATCCCTACAGCAACCAAGCACAGTTGCTAATTGGGACTAGCAATGTTAGGAAATATTAATGCATTTGACAGTCACGCTTTACTCCTTTTAGAATAACAGCTTACTTTCACTGTGCTCTGCTGTTCATTTTTCCCCTCCTATCTGTTTCTGTTGAAAAGAAGGTGGATGGTGTGATGAGTCAAATGCAGTCCATGCACCAGTGGGACAGACAGTGTTTAGCAACATCATCTGCTCATCCCAGCTCTGGGACTCATCACAATGTTTCTGACTGAACCTTAGCCTGACTCCTGACAAAATCTTACTTTCGTCTTTCATTTCAAAGTAATATGGAAAAAGCTGTTTCCTGTAATCTGGAAAAATGCTGTCTTCACAGTATGTGACTACTTTTTTTGTTCAACTTTTAGTAGCATATTGTCCCCTGTTTATAAAGGATCCAAGCTATTCAAAAGTAGACCTATATGTATTTTAATTTAATAAAGTATACAGTAAGGACCAACGTGCCTGTTCATTGGTCATTAGATGACTGAAGACAGACACTGTCTCTAAACATCAGCTTGTCAAGAGATGTCATTCTTTTTTGTAGATGTTGCTTGAACAAAGCACAAATTACATTACACTAATACATGTAATTTTATATGCATGCAAATTCCTTGTTATTTTGTGTATTTATGATGTTTAACATTTATCTTAGCATATAAAATGCCATTTTAAAATAAATGAAATTATATATATTATATACATTTTTCACTCTATTGTTTTCTAAAATAACATCTCTTTTTTGAGTAGAGAAACATCCAATCTATCTTGTAACAGTTTTACAAAATCATTACTGTCTCTTCATAAAGGTTCATTGGAGAGCACCTAAATTATTTTTAAAGTATCATAAAAATGGAAACATCATGGAAGCTATGGTTTCTGGAGGATCCCCCACAATTTTGTGTATTATGTTTTTTTGCAGTAAACAGCCTGTTTTCGTAGCATGTTTAGAAGTTTTGGTAGCATATTTAGAAGTTTTTGTAAATAGTAGATTCTCACCATGAGGCTTGCATGAAGAGTTTCCAGAGAAAATTCGCAGTAGGACAAGAAAATCCTGTCTCTACAGTCTATGGCAGTATGTACATAGTACCTCAGAGAGAAGCCCTGGAATGGATGTGTTGGTGTGTGTTTCTGTCAGGGATTATTTTGGAAGGCACTTGTAGCACAGGTGCCCATATGCTTGTGTGTTTCCTATACAGCTCATACCAGTAGTCAGATTGGAGATGTTACAGCTACAGCCTGGAGTGATTATGATCTTAAATTTACCTCTGCTCCTGCTATCCAGACCTGTGTTCTGAAATCCCTGCATCTTAGTCCATGAAACTCGTGTGGTTGCAGAACTCTGGAGTGTTCAGTAAACCTGAGGAAGCTGGCTACCCAGTGACCACCTGAATTGTGTTGTGAGCAGGCGGCAGGGTTCCTTTGAGTAGGTGGCTTTCTCTTTTAATTCACAATTCAGGCTGTGGTCAGTATTCACACAGAATTCTTTCATAAGCAACCTTCAGTCAGCTAAATTATCAGCTAGCTTGTGTGGCCTTTAGTTTTTAAACAGCAACAATGGGGGGGTGTTAATGAAGACTGTAGAATAATTGAAATAGTGTAATATTTTAAATATTTTGCTTGGAAGTGAGAGTGTATATGTAGTTTTAATAGTTGATTTCTTGTTCTTGGAATTCATTGTTGTATTTTTATATGCATTTATTCAGGAAAAAATTAAGGTATTTCACTACTGAGTTTGCAAAGGTGTTTGTAATACAATCTGCATACATTATCAGAATGAAAAAACTGCTTGTGTGGACTACAAAGGGTTTTTAAAGGTAATTTTCAGAAAAATAAATCATGAGGAAGAAAGTATGCTTTCTTTGACAAAGCCTAAGATACTTCAGAAAGTGAACATGTTATATAGATATTTTCTTACTTCAAAATGGAGCGTTTAATGATTCCTCAGTATTTTTAGTTAGGGATCTCTTGTCATGTTAGTCTGTTGTTGTTGTTGTTGTTTATTGCCTTTTACCTTCATAGATACAATGTAATGTTCAGTTTTATGTACTAGGAAGAAGAAAAGTTCTGTGGCTTTTAGTGACTCATGAAATCTGAAGTACTTGGATCTTGCTGGGGTTTTTCTGTGGGTTTTTTTTTTTTTTTTTTTGGTAAGAATTAAAAAGTCATACTATATTCCAACAGCATTTTAAAGGCCAGTTCAAACAAGGAAATTCAGATAATGCTCGTAAAACAAAGCAAAGATAAAAGTGTCTCTATAAGATAGTTTAAAATGCTGCCCTTTTGAAGATTTAATTTAAGAACATGAGAGGATTTGATGTGCTAGATCGAGCACTCTGAGGCCACTGAGCACTTTCTAGATGGCAGCGCAGGAGTTTCCCTCTGGCTACACAGGGGATGACGCCAGCATAAATCAGACATGAAATACCGTGATGAGTTACAACAAGCAGAATATTCATACCAGACTGGACATAGCCTAGTTTGACACAGACTTTGTTTCTATTGATCTTATCAATGCTGACTGCAGCGCAAGGAGGGGCAAGGAAGTGGAGGTAGGAAGATCGATCTACCTCTGCAAGCACGTGGACTGTGCAGCCATGTTTTATCTCAGGTTTCAAGCTGCACCTGTCTTCCATGCAACATGGTTTCACAATAGCTCTGCAAGAAACTAACACAACTAACACATGCAAGAGGGAAACACCAGTTTCTAGCTTTAACTGAACCAAGATTGCTAAGATTGTAATAACAATTGTCATTGTTCTTCCAAGGCTCCAGTATGGTATGAGCATTCTGGCGTGTAAGAGGTGGAAAGAAAATTTGGCGGAGGTCAACATGGACTGCCTGTGGCAGTCAGTCAGAAGCTGGCATTGGGAAATATCTCACCATGGCCATACACATTAATTAATGATGCATAATGCCAGAAAGCTCAGCCACAGGTTGCGCACAGCATGAAATGACTCAAACCAAGATTAGGAAAGATACGGAAGCAGAAGAGCATTATAGAATCACAGATTTCAATGAAGGATTTTGTATATATCTCCAGGGCAGTATAGACTGTGGCAGGGAATACAGAATAAATTAACAGCTCCCCAAATCCTCTGTTTGTGTTGCAAAGACTACAGCTCTTCAACATGGTGCTTAGATTAAATAGCTCTGGTAAGCCAGAAATGTCTCCATTTGTGTGTTTCCTCTTCTGATTATGGTATTAGGTCAGAAGCTCTCGACAATTATGTTCAGCAGAAACACATTTTCCACCCGTATTTGATTTATGTGATGAAGAAGATCTGAACTAGTAGACCCAGTGTTAGGTGGTATTGCAAATTGAAACAGAAGAAGGTACCCAATGAAGTGAAGAGTGAATAAAGTGAATATATCATCTTTGAGAGGAATTCTTTCTTGTATATATGGACAAGTATTCAGAGAGTACACATGGAACTAGGCAGCTCTCTTGGAGTAAAAAAGAAAATTTGAAACCAAAATTAAGTACAGAATAATCTTATGTAGTCTCTCTTTCCCAGGAAGGATTGGACCAGATGATCTTTTGAGATCCATTCAAACCAGAGCTATTCCATGATTGTATGTGGTGTCCTTTTAGCATCAGTATAAACAAAACTCAGAAGGGCAAGAATTTCTCCATCCATCTGAGATATAAATCCTTAGCATGATTATGTTCTCAGCAATCATACTGTTGTGCATCTGGCCCTAATAACAACAACAATGAAGTGTAAAATTTAATCCTACAGCAGTTAAAAAAAAAAAAAACACAAAACTTTTTAGCTAGGGTGACCAGAACAGCAAGCCTTAAAACAACTAAATAACAGAAGCTGAGTAGTAACTCTCTTTTGTGACTAAGCAGCATATACTTCCAAGTAAGATTTGGAAACCATGAACTAGTCTCTTTTTTTTTTAAGTTAGTCCAACATAGCTCATTTTGTCTTGATGGAATTGTGAGGCGTTGTGCTTCTTTTTAGTCACTATCAGCTCCTGCCACTCCTCTCCTGGAATAAAAGAGGTTCTGAAGAAATCCATGTCATAACACCTTCTTCTAAATTTTCTAGATGTAGGGTGCAGGGGTAGTAAAGAGGGAAAAACTCCTAGTTGTCTTCCTAAAAATTATCTGAATTTGGATATTCCCAGTCTGCCCTAACAAGCAGTTGTAGAGGATTGGAAGAGGGCACAGGTGAGAGCTACCCAGAGATTATCCCAGCTTGTGCCAAGGGCTAAACAATCTCTGATTAGCTCCTGGATTAACCGGAGCCTCATGAAAGCATTGTACAATTATCTTTCCTCTGTGCTTGATCTTTGCACAAGTGCTTTGCAGCCAGAGCCAAGGATCTTGCAAGGATAGAGAATGCTGTGATTAAAACCTGTTTCTTCCAAATAATAGGCAGACAGCAATTTCTGTCACACTGCTCTGTATGTGAAAATCTCTCTTGCCAAAGCAGGAGTTGGCTAATAACATGATGCTAGTTAATAATGAAAACATGTCCCAAACTTGCCTCAGACAACCCCTAATTTGTTTTTCAGACAAGAGGAATGTCAGTTTTCTTTCAGAAATTCAGCTTTTCTCTAAGCTTCTGTGATACTGGTACTCAAGTGCCCATATTTTATCAGCATATGTAGCAATAATAAACAGCTATGTTGTCTCCTCTTTTAGAGCTTGATTGCAAAGAACAATTTTCTGTCAGGCACTGGGAGTTTGTTTAAATGTTGTGCTCTGCATCATAGTATCTTCCCAAGAAGCAGTTTAATTTTGTCTAAACATTTTAATTGCGATCCTAAGGGAAAGGAAGTCATTGCCCATATTAAACATGAATCCCATTATACTAAAACGTTTATGTTCCTCAAAGGCTATTTATAGATGCTTTGCTAGTGTATGAAAATGTAAAATGCCAGAGCCGAACAATCATCTCCTGGCTCTGCTTGTCAGTCGGAACCTCGACTTGTTTATTCAAACAGTCAGGCAAGGCACAGGAACAGTATTACTTTCAGCATTACCATGATTTCCTATAAACATTTATGACTGGCTTGTTGAATCAGGGCAGAAGCCAGAGGAAAGGGGTATGCTCAGCAAGGAAGAATAGATACTAGCATTGCAGATGTACAGGAGAGCAGCGTGTGGATGCAAGTCACAGGGAAACGAAGCCAAGCTGGAATTGAATAAGTGGTACGTCTGCCACGAAACGATAGTTACAGAGGAATGAAGATATTTGCTGTCATATTCTTGTCTCATAAGTGTGGTGCACATGTTCTTGAACTTTGAACAAATTTCTTTGCCTGCTTGATTCAAAATATGTTGAATCGGTGTTTAAAAGGCCTTAACCAATGGCTGTACAATGCCTACCCATGTCAATGGGACTCTGTAGATTTAGATGGTTTTTCACTCATGGCAGCAATGATCTCTTCCTCCCTAAAAGTGGCCTTGAAAAAAATGGGGTAACAGAGTCTCTGGTTTACTATTAGTAATTTCTATAGCAAACTGATCTGATTTACAAATGTAAATATCTTTGTATTATGCACCAAATGGTACCCTAATATAGCTTTGGATCTGTTTCATCGCTTCTCACTTTAAAAGTTCACAAAGCAAGTGAAAGCCTAGCTGCTTCTACTGAAGTGGAACAGGAAAAGGAAAGTGGTAAATTGGCAACACAGTGTGTGACACTATAATCAAGGAAATGTGGGGATTTAACACTAAGTACAATTGCAGTTACTTTACAGATATGCCACCAGGAGAAATAGATTTTCTTCCAGATTATTAGTGAATCACATGCTCAATGAGAATAAACACAACTTTTGACATTTAACAGAAAGTATCACTGATGACAAAATAGCACTCCTGCTAATACCAATACAACAGAAACCCATTACTTAACCTGGAAACTACTGAAGGTACAGCTTAACTTTTGTCAAAGGCACAACATCTAAGTAAGAGAAAGCAATTATGTGTTTCTTAGTATTCAGCATAGTCTCATAAGTTTTTGTGTTATCAAGAAAAATGAGTTTTCTTTAAACACATCTTCAATAAAGAAAAGAATGTTTCTGGAAAACCAGAACCTGATTTTTCTTAAAAAAAAAAAAAAAAAAAAAAAAAAAAAAAAAAAAAGGATTCCTGGAAAACAACTTAATTTGGGTTCAAAGACCCATTATTGTTGCAATCTGAAAAATATAAATAGAAAATGTGTAATGTTCTTTTTTTCCCCAAAAAGAATTTTAAAAACTACTAATGTGTTTTGGAGAGGAAATTTTATCCTCCCTGAAAGAACTCCGCGCCCCCCCCCCCCACATTAC
>NW_010547068.1:57338-81363 GCF_000687285.1 Phaethon lepturus
ATATGGGGTTGGCTGTAAACATCTCACTGGGCTAGCTGGCCATAGACAGTAGAATTTCTTCCTATCCATATATCATTACCTAGGAATAAACTATAATAAAAATAAAAGAGCAGTGGAAAGTGCCAGTGAGAACCAAGCTGTATTACCAAAGATTTGCTCTTTTTTTTCCCTTCCTTTCTCCTACTTGACAGGACTTAATAGATCACATGACCCTGCTGACAACAAAACTGTGAAACTACATTTTCTAATATCCATAGCATCACAGGGAGCATCCATTTCTAGGAACCCCTGAGTGCTGAGTTAATATTGCAGGCTTATTTGGTCCTACATAATTAGTTATAATGACAAAAAGAACTACCAGAACATAAAGTCTTTTCAGCAGGCACTGTCATTTCTGTGTGGTGTTTTATATTGTCTAGACTGTGGCTCCCCAGCGCTGGTGGAACCTCAATTAATGTGCAACATAAAAGAGGGTAAAACATTTTGATTATTTTGAGTGTGGAGTCAAGAAACGATGCCAGCAATATATTTTTTAACATAATATTCTAGCCTTTCTTAAAAATAGTGTTGCAATTACTATTTTTCCTCATGTTAAGAGGAAACTAGGGCATTACAAAACTTAAACAGCAAATTAAACAGGACGAAGACAGTTGTGTATCACTTAAGATCTTTGTAGCCCAGGCAACTGTATATATGTCTGTATGTATTTCATGCATGTGTGAACATGCACAGTAATTTAGTGAGTTAAATAATAACAGGGTGTGAAGCTGAAATTATACATTATTATGAAAGACATAGAACTTTCAAAGTGCTCTTGGTACTTAGCACCATACCTACATAGCATAATAATTGACAACTGGGGGAATTTAAAACCTTTAATTTAAATAGTGTCAATCTTGCCCATTTCTTACATAATTTATTAGTTGAAAATTGTAGAAAATTTTGTCACTGTCAACACATGTTTGTATTTTATCACTTTGGTCTTATCTAGAGTCATTCATTTGCAAAGTTTCTAAAAGATCAAGAAGGGTCAGTCATTTAATGACTTTGGAAGATGGCTGACTGCTACATTACCTTAAGTATCTGCAATGAGTGGTCAGGAGGATCTTTACATTGACAGTCAGCTGTATTTCTTTTTAATATCATGGATATTTCACTTCTCATGCTTAAAGTTAGCCTGACTGCCAGAAAGGAGTTTTGGAGAAAAACAGGTGATGGAAGAGTGACTAAAAGCAATATTCTATTACAGGAGTTACATGAAGGGCTGCCTGTTTCTCTGTAGTTCTTCTTACCCACTGGTGATGTTGTACGGCCACAGCTTAGAATCATAGAATCATTTGGGTTGGAAGGGACTGTTTAAGGTCATCTAGTCCAAACCCCTGCAGTGAGCAGAAACATCTTCAACTAGATCAAGTTGCTCAGAGCCCGGTCCAGCCTGACCTGGAATGGTTCTATCCCCGTCTTTCTTCTAAGCCCCCTTTAAGTACTGGAAGGCTGCAGCAAGGTCTCCCCGGAGCATTCCTTTCTCCAGGCTGAACAACCCCAACTTTTTCAGCCAGTCCTCACAGCAGAGGTGTTCCATCCCTCTGAGTATTTTTCTGGCCTCCTCTGGACCTGCTCCAACACATCTATATCTTTCCTGTGCTGAGGGGTCCAGACCTGGATGCAGGACTGCGGGTCTCCCCACAGTGGAATAGAGGGGCAGAATCCCCTCCCTCGACCTGCTGGTCACGCTGCTTTGGATGCAGCCCAGGGTAGGGTTGGCTGTCTGGGCTGTGAGCGCATATTGTCAGCTCATGTCTGGCTCAAAAGTGATCAAAATAGAAACACTGATCAAATAAAGAGGATAGGCTAATTAGATGGTACTTTTTTAAATTTTGAGAACTAGCAAACTGAGACCTTGCTGTAGGTTAAGGCTGAATCAGGCCACACAAATTCTGGCAGGCTGAGTGCAAAAAGTCAAAATGTGTCTTCCTCCTAATGTGAAGAAAGAAGGATATACCATAACATAAATTGTATCTGCTGGCAAGCAGTCAAAACAGTGTACAGGAATGTAAAATTCCTTTATTATATTGTTTATAAAACTTGCATATTTAATTCCTTATGGATTCCACAGGCCATGTAACCCTCAGCTGTACCCAGTCCATAGCCATGGCTCAATCAAGTTCTCTTTCCCATGCCATCTGCCAACAGCTAGCGCTTTCAAATATGGACTATTAGCCAAGAAGTACATTTGCTTACAGGAAAGATTTTGAGGTTGTGAAGTTGTGATTCAGTGTTCTGATTAAAGACGCTCTGAGGCTTTTCATTTCTCATTCCAAATTCCGTCTGAGAGATTGAGAAGTAACAGCAGAACCCACCACTGAAAGTTCTATTTCTCTGATTAGCTTTTTAATGACAGATGCACTAAGTATTTTACACTGAGTTTCTGTCTTTCTCTTTTTTCCCCTGTATTAATGTTAAAAAAAATAAGAAAAAAGCTTTATGCTCTCTGTAGATATTCGATGAGTTCATACCGTAATCCTATATCCTATAGGATATCTGAAGCTGCATTTTCACAATCATTATATTATGATTACATTCATGTGTCTTCACTGCAAGTTGTAAGTTAATACTTCCTCCTTTAGAAAATTCTTGCAAAAATTAGGGGGAAGAGAATCTTACTTCTTTCTAAATCTCTGCAAATATGTGGACATTTACAGTTGTGACAGTGAGTAATGTAGTGCATATCATGTACCCTTTGGTTTTCCCAGCTGTATTTTAGTGATTATTATGTGAATGGTCTAAAACTGTGCTGTCCTCTGCAAATTTCTTATTTTTATTACAGAAGCAAGTGTCAAGACTTGAGCAGTGACACAATGCTTTGACTTTTTTGAATATTGTTTACCAGGCTGTTTTCAGCAGTTCACACTTGACTAGCGCTTCTGTTCGTACCCAGTGAAACCTGCTCTGCACTAAGATCAAAGGCATAGTGAATCATTATTCTGATTGACTGAGCATAAGGAGTTGTAAAGATACTGTTATGACAGTCTGGCAAGGACAAAAAAAACCCCGCAGCTTGGCACTAAACCACATATAGGTTTGTGATTATAGCATAATGACAGATGATGAAAATTAAATCCATTCCTAGCATATGCCTGTAAAGATTTATATAACTTTAGCCTGTAACAAGTAATTTGCTTGCTCTCTTTTGGCTGTGGGACCTGTGAGCTATGTAGCTGGGCAGAGGGGTGGGTTATGTCTCAGGTACTTGCAGAAGTTCATTGGCTGTTTCATTCCTTTTAAGCCTTTGCACCACAGACCTTTCTCGCTTCCCTAGTTAAGACCAGACCCTGAAATATGTAGACTCAAAGAGCAGTAAAAGGCACTGGTATACCCTAACACAGAGGTAGTCCTACTGTTCAACCTTAAGAAACTTTTTCTAGGCACCTAAGCCTTCCTTTTGTACTTTCACAGAGAAAGTTTGGTTTGTACTTTTCCTGAGAAAACACTAAATTATTGAAAAGCACACTGCCATACATACAATATCGGGAGGATGACAATAATGTACCAATATTCAAACTTGATATTCCTGCTGAATTCCTTATGCCAAACCCTTTCCTGTTTCGTACACAAAATATAATAAGCAAGAGCTAAATACTACAAAAGCACTTGTCAAAGTTTGTCGAAGAGTGGTTGTTTCTCCACAAAGGTTTGCTATATTTGGTATGATACTGTGTGTTATGTGTATGCCTGTAAGAACAGTACACAAGACATACTGTTAAAATAACATAAGGGATGGGGTTATATAAATGTATATGTAGCCCCAATTACAATGAGAATGCTAGGTTTTCTCCAATACTTTCGAGTATCTGCTTAGTCAGTCCAACTCCCTCAGAACTAAGAACATTTTTCAAAAACCCAAATAACAGAAATATAAATTCTCAGTCATATGAAAAATAAAAAAGAAAAATAAATTAGAAACAAATGTTTTCAGAAGTACTTTTAGTACTTCTAACTGAAAAAATGTTTTGCTAAGATGGAAGCTCAAGCTGGTCAAACCTAGAAATTTATCTTTTTAATGACCAATTACATTTTAAGATGCTCAAGTTTCTTTTGATTATAATTCATTGAGTAATAATACAGTACATCTGAATTTTTATATTACTACTGAATTTCATTTTGCAGTACTAATTTAGTATACTTTAGGGTTGGGGGGAAAATATTGAGCATCTCAAGTTTGTTAATTTCCCCAACCACATGTTAAAGGCATGGTCTGCTTTCATTAAAAACAAAAAACTGCAAAATGACACTCAGTTTGACCTGGCAACTGTGTCCTGCATTCATTTTAAGAAACTCAGCCTTCCTTAAGCATTTGATCCAAGCCCAAAGGCAGTGGGAGAAGGACTTCACAAAGGAGCTGCAACCTTTGCATAACTCCAGTTAAAACCTTCAGTCGTGTTTTCCACAATGGTTTCTAAAGTGTTTTAAAGCTGCCTTTTAAAATACTCTTTCAAAACTGAGGCATCAAACCCCCCTATTTCTTCTTCAATATCTTGCCCATAGTCATCAGAAACAGAAAACTTGCAATTAAAAGAATGTTCATTTAGTGGTTGCTATTAACTTTTATAGATAAATTTTTAAATTAACTGATAATTATTTTCTTTTGATTTTATAAGTGAAAAGAGCAAGTGATTTTTAAATATGGACAATTAAAAAACAGAAAAAACCCTTGAATCTTTAAGATTACAATACTGACTTTATTCTGAACTCTCATTAAAGAAATGCAGAAAATTAGTTACCCCTTTCTCTCAAATACCCGTGGTAACTGACTGTAGCCTGTGGAAGGCAAGTGTGCTTCAGGTCATGCTGTCAGCGATGGCAGTGCCTGTTACTTCTCCTTTTCCCTTGCGGGTTTGCAGAGGAAGAAGGGCCCAGGGAGACATTTTTGCATCTCCGTGAGTTCAGCCAGGACAGCAGTAGAAAAGCAAGCTCTGTCAGGGAGAGGAACAGCTCGCTTGGTGGCAGATTATTTTCTCATTGAAATGTGCTTATTCTTAGGTATGGTCCACCTGAATTCGCGTTTTCCTGAGTTATGTCAGATCTGATCCCAGGAAGTATAGTTTCAGCAAAAATCATAGTTTCAGGAGAAAAGAATTTTGCATTTGTGATAAGTAAGCCAGTACATTGTCTAGGAAACGGGCCTCTGGGATCTCAACCTATCATCACTGAAGTGTGAAGTTCTAATTGTATTGCTTTTCATAATATATCTGCTACATAAATATTATTCAATACCTGCAAATTTGCACTAGTGGGAAATGGAGAGGTTATAATGCAAGGAAGATTTATGCCCGCTAGATGCTGGGCTGTCATGATTAAAAATTTTCCACCCATTATGTGAATCCTATTGATCATTGCAGGAAGCAGAAAATTGTGCTGTTCATTGATTTTTTTGTGTGGCTACAGAATGCATTAGGCCTGATGCATTTGATGGGTAGGCAAGTTTTCAAAGGAGGCTCAGTTAAGCTAATCTTAGTTCAGAGGAATATGCACAATGGAATAAGAAACCCTGTAATTGCAAGAGCAAATAGAAGAGTCAGAGGACTATATTATGAGCCATATCAGCATAAGAATTAGACATGAGCCTTCCCAAGAGACAACAGTAAAACGCGTCAAGGCTTTGATGCTGTTTTTCATGAACGTAGCAATTACTGGATAAATTGGGTTTTAGTTTCTCACCCATCAGCCAAGATAGTGAACAAAAAGCAATTAGTTATTCTGCCTCCTTAGCAGGGGGGGGTTATCAGGTTTTCATTGACTCCATAAAATAACGTAGTGAAGAAATGAGTTTGAATCCAAAAGTAAAGCAGAAAGTGTACAAGGGAAAAGGGGAGAGAAAAGGAAAGAAAATTTGCAGGCAGAGGGAATTTTAGCTTTGAAATTTGGTTTCTACTGGTTTGGTCCTTATTATCTCTGTCTCTTTATTAGCTTATGGTAATGCTTAGTCATCTCTCTATCACATGCCGCATTTCCTATGAACAAAGGCTTTGAGCAAATTTAATCCTCAAAATAAATTCTGTCAGTATCTAATGCAGGGATTAATTCCAATTTTGGAAATAAAGGGAAGAAAAGATTATTTTGCATCCCAGCTGGATGCTGTTTTACTGGCATGTTACTACAAGAGTTACATCTTTGTGATAGAGGAAATATTGGAATATAATGTACCTTTTTGGTAGTATATTAACTCTTCCTGAAAGTCTGTGGCATGCACACCCCTAAATATCTAAGTCACTTCTAATAGTGGAGCCTAAGCCACTCAGATCCTGAAAAACTTTTGAAGGGTATGTACCTTTAAAAATCTGGACTAAACATGTTCTTATTCTTACGTTCTTACTTGCTAGTTCTGGTAATTCTGTCAAGAAAAAGATATACTAAAATTACTACTTAGAGAGAATTTGAGTGTATTACTGTTTCCATTACATTAAAAAAAATCTGCCAAAAAAGTCCTGCCAGCAATATTAAGTATTTCTAAATTGTAGTGGACAGTTATGTGTGTTTATGCAATCATGTTTGTTTAGGTGGAAAAAAACACACGGGAGCTATCACATTTTCACTATTTTATGTCTTACAACATCAGATTTTCAAAATAGATTTGTCTGTAACAATGACAAATTTAAAGGCACAGCTCCTTTAGGTTTCAAGTATCATTAGGTGAACAATATTTGTATTTGACCTTCCCCATATATAAACAGTAACAAGTGGAGTTCAAGAGGTATGTTATTGTATTTATTTGTGGTTAGTAACCTTGAGGGGGAAAAAGGAAGATTTGGTCTTAATACTGCAAAGATGCTATAATTGTAAGCATGAGTGTGAGTCCTTTAAATAAAATGACACTGAACATATTTATATGATCATAATGAAAACCCTTCTAGGTTTGCGGATGTATCTCTCACATAGAGAATATATGATCAAGTCTATTTAAATATTTCCATTAGATGTTTTTGGTCCCGCTGAATTTTAACTAGCAGGACTTCTCTTTGTACATACGGCTAAGACCATGCATGTGGTATGATAATGTCTGTAACAGAACTTGGAATTGAAAGGATTGTTATGGAATACTTTTACCCTTTTTTTTAATCTCTGTTAAATGCACTGATCACTGCAACTATTTCATTTTACCAGCAGACTACGAAAATTTCAGTTAAACAAAAACTTTATTTGTGACTAAGTCCTGCAAGTATTTGAAGGACAGCTCCTGAGTAAGTCCTGCAAAGATTTATCCCACATGTATGAAGCTTTGGAGAACTGGAATCGTAGTCTGTAATGATGAAGCAAACCCTTGTTACAGTAGTTTAGTTATTCTGCCGCTTTTCTAAATCTAGCAGTATCTAGGGGATTAAAGCAACAGCAACAAATCCAATGTTGTAACATAAAATGTCATGATTTGAAAGAATGGGAAATCACAGAAGGAAACAACGATCGTAGATCTGCACCGAGGTCTTTACCCATACAACCCAGAGGATAGATTTGCTTTTGTCTGGAAGCCAGCCCAGCTCAATTTGAAAGACCAGGTTCAGAAATTACTCAGACACAGTGTGTCTGGCTAGGCTGGAGCAATTGAAATATTTGCCCACACAGTTGCTTACCAGACAATGTAGTCATCTTTTGACAGACCTTTCATCAATATTATTTAACAGTTGTTTACTCCTAAAGCATCCAATTACCAATTAAATGCTATTAAAAGGCTTGCATCACTTTTCATTTATTTAATTCTGTTGTTTGCTCAGGAAGATGTCACAGACCACATGCCTTAACTTTTTCCAGCAGGCAAATCTGAACTGTAATTCTGCACTGTGCCTCAAACTGGATGGACATAAATGATGTGGGATGACAAACAAGCATGTCCAGAAACCCAGGGGTAAAAACCAAAAAAATTGCTGATAGATAAACCACCTGCTAGCTTGGGGTTCTCCACTGCAAACCTGAGAGTCCTCCCTATGATTTTGTGCAATATTTCACAGTGAGATTTTAGGCCTCTAGCAGCCACTCCCCTGACCATATTCCCCACCTTCGCAGTAGTTGTCAAAACTCATTGCAAGGCAATTATGGTGATAAGCACCAAGACCAGATGAGAGAAAATTAGGTAAAATGTAAATGAAGGGAGATGATGCTGAAGCTGTAAGTATGATCTCAGTGACCTCCTGTGGGGCTATTAAGAGGCCCAGGAACAGCCTTGCTGTTTCATAATTTTTGTCACAAGGTTTATTTTGCTAAATCTTAAAAGCTTAAATCTCAGGAATAAGTTCATAGGTCACTTGCCTTCTACTCCAGAGGGCATGTAGGAAATTGGGGGTGGGGGTGGGGGGAAGGCGGGGAGGAAGCAGCTCCAAAACTTGAAATCAACATTTCCATTTTGTGCAGATACATATAAAGAATTTTTTTTCTTGTGAATCTTGTGAATGGGAGCTGGTAAACATCATAGCCAGTCCAGTAATGGGCTAGGCCACTGTGTCTGTCAGCAAAAAAAGTGAAAAATTATAACCATTGTCTTTTACATCATCCTACTGGAATATGTTACAGTTACTCTAAAACCGAAGGCTTCTTCCTCTACACAGTCAGGCTCATCTGCAAAATGTGTGCTGCATACCCTTCAGAAAAATTAATAACTCTTCCTCTGACATGACTTCATAACAGAACATTTTGGATGAAAAGCCAAAGAAGGGTCAGTATTGTTTTTGAGAGGGATGAAGTACTAATATTTTTTACAGAAAAATGATGAACAGGAAAGAGAACTAGATCCAAGATTCCATGGATTCAAGGGGAATGTTTCCCCCAATATCAGTAGTTTTGGATCAGGCTTGAAACACCTGTAAGTGGGCAGGTAGTGCTGTGTCACTAAAAACCAAAAATGGTTGTACAAGACAAGTAAAAATTCACTAAAATCCCCTAAAAATGAAAGAGAAATATTTTTAATGAACTATGTAGAATCCATTTTAAGGATCCAATGTCATGCTCACTATTATACTTCACAAAATTTGTATAATGCTACACTGTCCAGTCATCAGCCTCACACAAGTCTTTCAACACAGTTTAAACTGAAATGAATTATTTCAGTCCTTCTCATAGAATTTGTTCTCTGGGGACTGAGGTTCTTTACTCCCTCTGGATGGGATCCTGTCACTGTGCCATGAGAAAATCCAGGTGTTTCTGCAGCCACATGTTCACCCCTGGGTGACAACACTGGTGCTAAGTTATTGGCAACTGTTTTCAATACAACTGTTTTTCAGTATAGCTTTCCCCTTTTCTTTCCTAAAACCTCATCTCCACCTCCCACCCCATTACTCAGAGACTGGCTAGCTGTGTCTAATACATCTGTTCAGAGCATGCACCAAAAAACAGCTGCCTGTAGTCAGATAGAATGAAAAGCTGTTTGCTGGAGTCCCTGAAACATAGGTAGAATGAATTGTTGACAAGTCCCAAATGACTCAAGTGTTAAAATGGCTTGTATCCATTTCTATGACTTTCCTGTTGTTTCATGTATATGTGGTGGTTTCTTTCCTTCAGGTTCACATCCTGGGTGCATTCTGTAATTCTAAATATTGACTTTTGTTCATCAAACACTCCTGTAACATTTACAAACTTTTTAGTTGCGTATGTTGACCTTTCTCCAAACTTTGTGATCCATCACACAATATTTTAAACAATGTATTGCGTATTTAGAGACAGCTGCATTCTGATAAGCACCGAAAAGAATGTTACCATGTTCTTCATGGCAGGTCATGCATGTTTTTATGTATTTGTATCCCAGATTACTTTGGTCATTCCACAAACCATGCTATTAAGTGTTTGCTATTTAATGATAAAAATCGTAAATTTTCACATCTGAAAGTCATTTAGGTTGTTTTTCAATTTCCATTAGATCTCCTTTTTATAAACCATGGGGTTTTTTTATTTCATACTGCTAAATGCAGTGGAACAAAACTGATTTCAGAGTATTAACTTCTATTTAGATTCACTCTAATTTTATTATTACAGTGCCCACAGGGTTTGCCTTTTGTGGGTGTGTTTGGTAAGAGAAAACTTTTTTTAAAAAATCCAATATTATGCAAAATACATAATAGAAATCAGCAGAAGCTGCATGAATGGGGAGGTGGGAGAAACAAATACATCAGTTGCTAGAGGTGCCAAAATCAGGTGCTAGCTATTTGCTTACCCTAAAATTAGGTAAGCTAGCAACTGATGATAGTTGACCATGACTTCCATGCTGTATCCTGTGTAACGTGTGTCCATCTGGCTTGCTATAAATCTGCCTTGGTGAATGTGCCTCCAGAGCTCTAGGGAGCGTGGCATGCTCCATGCTCTACTTCTCCATCTAAATGCTTGCTTCACTGAGCAGCCTACCTGAGCAAATGGGTTTGAGCTGTGCTGGCAAGCGCATCCCCAGCTGGACCTGCAACAGCCTTGGCAGGAGCTGCCTCCTCAAGCTCTGCGCTACAGGTGTCTGGGGTGACCCTCAAAAAGAAATGTGGGCATAGCCACATACGTAATTGTCTGACCTTGCATTTCCCATGGCTCTCTACTGAAGATTTTAAACATTGTATTTAACCTTAATTTCTTTACAGCATTTAAAAATGAGCTAAGGTTTAATACCTGCTTTTGTCCTTTTCTGAACTGCATCCACCATGAATTGTTTAACTAACTCATTAGGGCCCTAAGCCAAGCAGATGTCTAAGACAAGCATGCCTTTAAGACCCATTGAAAAGACCGTGATTATCCATGCCTAAACCACAACGTGCTCTTTTCAGTGCTTGAAGACCTCAGGCAACACAATTTAAATTTGGGGTTAAAGTTAAGTGTGTTTGAACAATCTGACAGACTAATTATTTTTCTTTATTTTAAAAATATACACAGTTCTCAGTTTCCCTGCAGAAAGAATCAGTGCTATAGTTCCTTTTTGATTTTTATTAGAAATTATTAGAAGCCTTCTAATCTTCCCTAATTTACTTTAGGATTTTAGGCTGCCTCTATTCACCTTGTTATCTGGATTCCTTCCATTTAGCCACAAGCAATATTAAAGTCCCCAGTAAATGTCATGGAGCTCTACTACTTCTTGTATTTTTTGCTATCAAAACTTTCTTTGGAGTAAGTTTTTTTTTTTTACTGTTCTTTTGTTTTACTCTTTACTGGCTTTTTTATTAGTGAGTGGTAATTGAATCAGTGACAGTGAGAAACATTCTCACAGTGGAAAGTTAGTCTTTGAAATAAGATTTTTTAAAATATTTTCTTAGAAACGAACATAGTAAGCAAAAGGACAAAGAAATAGACTTGCTATATAAATGTAACAAACAACTAATAAATAAAATACAGAAACCGAAATAACAAACGGTACACCGTAAAATTAAGCTTACTTTATCTTGATGGGACAAAAATGAAGTAAGAGTATGCCTTGCTTACATTATGAATTTTCTTAGCATTTATTAACAGTTTTCTTAGTTGCTTCTATGCCCTATACAATGTTAATTTCATATTAAATTCCAAATGCCAAAGATAAATCTGCTTTTCCCTGCAAATAAGCTCCAGTGGATTAGAAGAATGCAGGAAGAGTAAGAGACGTTGACTGGAGAACAAGGAGCCCGTTGCTTCCCATCATGGAAAAAGTGAGTTTCCGTAAGATTTTCCTGCCCCACTTTTTCTCTTGTAGAGGAACACATTACCTTTTTTTGGTTAATCATTAAACATTTTCCTGCCTATTCCCCCATTTAAAAAGAGGCATGAATAATAGTATTTCATTTAATAATACTGAGACTAGCTTGACTCCTTTTCCCAAGATTTTGTTGGCACATAAACCAGTGTTTTCCTGTGGAAAAGGTATGTTTTACCCATCCAACAGAAAAATAAAAGTTTAACTTCTTCCAGCTCTATACAGCCTTGAGCTGGCTTCCCTGGCATCTGCATGCCAGCCTAACCTACTCTTCCTGTGGAATGCAAGAGCTGGAGAAAAATATGGAATAATGCCTTGTAGTTACATTATACAGCATCTGTATGGGAAGATAAATGCAGACCTCTTATGTGGGTGAGAAGTAGCCAGAAAGCCAGGGCCAATAGCATTCCCTGGCTCTCTTAGCAATACCTGTGCCAAACCTGCTAACTTGGGCTTGAGGCAGGTATTGGCCTTTACAAGGGGAAGAAAGAATTTAGCCTTTTTCTTCATCAATGTCTTCAGAAAAAAATTTAGAAATCAGTCCAGATGGGGGAGTAATTGCTATGCATGCCATTAACCATCATTTTTAAAGTACCAAAATAACTTTGCAAACCCTTTTTTGCAGAAACATGTTGATTATTTTGCAGTAAATCTCATTGTTGGCAAAATAAGCTCTGCAGTTTAGAAAACTTTTCCTACTATAAGCTAGGTATATCAAAGATGTAATCTAAAAACCACAGAGACAAATCCATCAGTAGTGTTTCTTTAGGAATTTTTCAGGTCATTTCTTTAACATCCTTCCAACATGGTCTAATTTCTGGAAAGTTTCACCAGATATGAATAATATAAGGATATTGCGCTTTCCCTCCAGCAGCCATGGAGCCATATACTGCTATTAAATATGTGTAATTTATGTACTGTTTAACAAGACCTATGTAGATGTTGACTGAATGTCCATATTTTGTATTTCTATTTCAGTATGTTTTGCAAAGTTTGTTTCAGTGTTTCACAAAGAAATTTCTTAAGAGTTTTTGTTCTCTACTTAAATTACTTAGGAAGCCAAAACTCACTAAGATACACATAAATATGTTTGAGTTGAGTATCTGACTAAGCGTATCTGAAGTTATCCTCCTTCTTCGCAGAGAATTTAAAAATAATTTTCTCTGTATCCAGTAGCATTTTAAAAATATGGTATTTGAAGTTAGTGGCATTGATGGTGACAGATATCATGGCAAATGGGAAGGGCCATAGGAAGGATCTTACAGCACTGTAATAACTTCACCTTTTCAATATAGAATGATAATTCCCTGCTGCTCCTGCATGTTTCAGCTTACTCTGTATGTTCCAGGGACTAAGGTATAAAGGTATTCTGGATTTGTGTGACTAGTTTATGGTGGAGAATAAGATTTAAACGTTAGCCTTCCTACAGGAAGGCAGAACTACTCCCTTTGGTGATAAATCCTTGGCACAGTACCTTGCATGCCTCCGTCTAGATAAATCAGGTAATTTTATAGACTGATTTGAAATTTCAGATTACAATTAAAACCATATAAAAATTACATGCACTAAGAGGCCAGTCTAGTCTTACCAGCTTTCAAGCACTTGCAAGAAGGATTCCTTCCTCTTATGTGTTTTTTTCTTTTCATACTCTTTTTTTTCATTCTCTAAAGAGATAAACTGTTAAATACAGTTTGAAATACTGTAGTGGGTTACCAGAGTAACATTTACCTGCTCCATGTACAGAGGGTTTCAAGAGGATTTAAAAAGGAATGCAGCACTATCTAGTTTTTCCGTTACGAAAATTTAGAGACAAGTTTTGTGACACAGAGAAAAATACTAAGATCCTGAACTTACCTAGCTTTGGATGAAAAACGCAGGAAAAAGGTGGTTAATAGAGAAACCCTGCAACTGCATCTTGGAGAAATGTAATTGTGAAGTTAAAACCCCTGCATCATCACAACCAAGTTTTGATAAATTTTGTTTTCTGATGATCAAGGTTCAGCATTGACCTGTTCTTCCTTTGCATTATTTGTGCAGCTGCTTGTGTGCCTATTAGTGATTATAGGTATTTACAGCTTATCTACCTGATTTAACAATGTATTTTATAAAATTCCCTGCACAAAATACTTGCAAAATAGGTCAGAAGTTTCAGAGTATGTTTTAGAAAAGGTATAAACTCTTTTGTACACTTATCACATTGACAATATAATGCAATTTTTTAAATAATTAAACTGTTGAGATTAGTTTTATTCTGCTTGATTGTAATGAAGCTTTATGGGTAGCTGTAATTAACCTCTACTGATGTTAATTATGCACAAAGTGGGATCTTGGAATTGCTGACCATGCAGTTTGTTAAATGACTGAGGAGATGATATGCATTGCTCCGTGTTTATATGCACTCTTTCAACCTATTGTACAATGTGAAGCCAAAGTGATGAGAGGTGTGCTTTGAAAAAAAATAGGCAGAATTTGTTTGCATAGTAAAATCATTGAAGCTCATTTATCTTGGAGCTAAAATGACTACAGGTTTCACCAAGATACCTCTGTAAGGGTCCTGCTGTGAAAAGCATCTTTGTAAAAGGTTATCAAGCCTAATTAAACTTGATTAAATTTCTCCAAGGACTCCTTTTTATGAAGGCCCAGTTCCACTAAGAGCCCATACACAGAGTAGGAACACAACTCTATGTACTACTTCTGCATTGACTTTACAGGTCACGGCAGTAACCTCATTAAATATGGAAGGGTGAGGACACAGATACGTTCTGTGTCATGATGTAAAGGTAGCCTACAGAGGATTAACTTCTGTTTTATGCGGGGACCAAAACAATTTACCAGTGCACAGTTTCCCCAATTTCCCCCAGCTGCGAGCAATGCTATCATTACAGACTTGCAAATAATTCTACAGACAGACTAACGCAATTTGATTGCAATAGTCCATTTTTGGTTAAAATCAAGGAAATTTAACTGGCCATAAGTATGCTTAAAGTGTGTATGGGGGAAAAACAGACAACAAAAAAAAACCATACCCACAAACAAAACAAACACACACACACACAAAACCTTCAAGTGTGTAAAAAACCAAAACCACCAAAAACCAAAAAACCAAAAACAAACAAACAAACAAAAAAACCAAAACCCCCCAACCCCCCCCCCCCCCCCCCAAAAAAACAACAAAAAAACCCCACCACAACAAAAAAAAAAACACCCAGGCAGGGTAGAAGCTCTTCAGTAACAACTGAGAGCTCAAGAATCCATATCTATCAGGAGGATGGCTGGAGCCTGTGGGGCCTCTGAAAACATCTTGCTCTCTATCTTTCTAGATCTACTCTAGTTCTGATGGATGGGAGAAACTGTATTTGGTAAGAATGTTAGGTTTGTGATAATGGTCTTGTACTGAATAAGCTCTTATGATCCTCAGGACCATTTAGAAGATCTGCAGAGTTTCTTGGTACAATGAAACCTCTCCAGAACTAGTGCCTCACACGTACACTTTCACACCATGGAAATATCCAGTGAGACCTTTCTAAGTATAGTTTAGAGTTCTTCTCTGCATACTGACTAAATTGCTTCACTAGCATCAGAGAGATACAGCATCAATGCTTTATTAATACCACCTTTTCATATTACCGAAGTTCCTTTCATTGGTTGTTTCTTGGGAGTTGGAATTAAAATGCCAATGTCATAGTGACATTAAGCCAATATCATCACAAAATCTATTCAGCTAAACATACTTTTAGTATTTATTTTTAATATTTAATACTTTAAAGTACTTGTGAGGGAACAAGTTGAAAATGCAGTTTGTGCCAGCAACATATTCCTTTAGATGAACTAGAAATCAGCATATCTTAAAGGTTAATACAGCTTCAAAAAGTTTTTTTTTCTTTGCTAATCACTCTTTCTATTGCAATCTGTGAGTATAATAGTGATCCAAAGCAGTGTCGTTATACATGTCACAACAGAGGAGTTTGGCATTGCAAATGACAAAAATACCACACACACTAAAAGTAGCTGAAGTTTATTTTCCCTAAGTAGTTCCCACCTATAAGCCTCATCAGCAAGCACAAACTTTTCCCCCAGTTGGTTTACTCACAGATCTACAACCCTAATATAGATTTATTTCTTCCCTGCCCCAAATCTTGTCCTGTGCCTCAGATGTCTTCCTTTGGTTTACAAGCAGTCACCTCTAGTAACCTGTGGCTGATAGATGGAGCTTTTAATTTTAATTCCCACAAGTCATCTTACTACCTATTTTACTGATCATCACAGAAAATACCACTATCATTATGCTAGTCTTCTTCAAGCAATAACCTCAGTTCAGACCCTTTTGTGTTTCCAACATACAAGTTATGTCTAGCTTTTGCATTTTTTTTCCTGAATAATATAACTAAAAGATGGACTTTATATGAAAGCACACAGGTGACATTTGCATCAAGCCTTTTTTGTATTTATATCACTTAAAGTATTCTTTTGCCCAACCTTGACAAATGTAATCTTCCCTATTGCCCCCATAATCTTCCAGAAAAATACTGAGGAGAAGATTTATTTCTGGTATTACTTCTTAATTTAGAAGTCTTCTGTAAATTCTCCATGGTTGTCTTTCTGTTAATCTAATCAAATACATACTGCTCACAGTCTATTCCCATTTTCTTACTATTGCCCTATCATTTCTTAAATAATCTCCCATTCATTACAGAGAAGTCACTTGTCTGGCTCTCAACAAGTCTGTGCCATCAACCTCCTGTATGGCTGGATTCACATTAAAACAATCTTTCTGCTTTTTCTGTGATGCTTCTTGTACCTGCAGGGAGTTATCTATAAATAAGTGCAGTTATCTCTCTTTCTTCCTTCAGTTCCATGATTCCATTAAAAGCTTACAAAAAGTTCATGGAAGTTTGAAATACTAAATGCTGCCAACCTGCTCACCAGTGCTGCCTTGTACTTTTTGTGCTTTTTGATTGGTTTGCCCATGGACTGCCTCCTCTTTCATACATTGAGCACAAATTCCCAGGGACGAAGGTAGTCTTTCTGGGTTTGTAGACCAGATACAATAGACAGCCCAAGACTAGGACTGATTATTAAGTAATCTGTAATACCAGTTAATGGTACTTAGCATATTACTGCTTTATATAATACTTATAGATTTCATGAATAAGATAAACAATGTTTTCTAAGTGTTAAAGCAGATTGTGATTTCCCCAAAGCACCTGTTTGAGGTTTCTAAGCAGATTTTTAATTTACCTCCTGTACCTTGGAGCTTGTTTTCAGATAATTTGCAATAAGTAATAGATTGCCTGGGGATGCTGTGAAGTCTCCTTCCGTGTAGGTTTTCAAGAAGACTCTTGACAAACACCCCTCAGTAAAGACTTGGGAATAGATGATCTGACTTTGGGGCAAGGGGCTGGTCTAGATAATGGATTCTTTCTATCTCTGTTTCTATATCTCCTTTTAAAAGATAACAAAAGTCCCATCTTAAAAGTCCTGACTATGGAAAGCACACAAACAGGGAAATAGACCTTTCTGCAGAAAACACGTCTGTCACCACACAGACTAGGTGCTTGGATGCCAGAAGCTGTGTACACTGCGGTGAGGGTACCCCTTTTGGAGTAGATACGTAGACCAGATGCAGCATCATATTGAGCAGGCTTGCTCACTTCCTCTTTCAGAACTACTTCAGATGTCTCCACCCAGCAATGCTAAACATAGCGTAACCCAGCTCTGGACTTCAAAGATAGAGGAAGTTGGTTTCAATCCACAGGTGGTAGTAGAAGAGAGTCACTTTTTTCCAGCTGCTTAAGCTACATTTCAGGCTTCTATAGTCAGGCTTGCTGGCCAAGGAAATTAATTTTAGTTTTCTTACATCATGTTCAAGAATGTAAATATTTCTTTATGCAGGGCCCTATCTGTGAAATATGTAATTAGATCCCTGTCTGGTGCATTTAATTGTCTTTCTAACAGAGCTTTGGAGAGGAATCTTAGGAAGTGTGTCCATCTGTTTGAGTCATATAAAATAAATCGGAAGTTCTCCCTAGACCTCACTGAATTTTGTCACTGGGGAAAAAAGTTGCCAAGTTTTCACCTTGCTCTTTTGTTTAGTGGTTTATAAAGATTAATCTGATACCCAAAGTTGTTTTATTTGATAATTGATTTAGTATTTCCCTCTCATGTTGACTGTGAATGTATATTTGTGTTTCAAGCTTCTGAAGCACTTCTGACAAATACAAATTCACTGTTTTTAATAGTCGTGTGACATGGCCATAAATCTGATCTGTACGTGACCAGAAACTTTTATTTTATCAACACAATTCTTAGTGAGCATTATGAATATAAGTTGAAAATCCTGTATCAGCAATACTAGTACCAAGATTGGTCACAAGTTTATTCTAGTGTACCATAATTTGAAATGAAAATGTAAAAAATTGTTTTACAAGAGAAAACTTCAAAATAGTCCACATACGAATACAGAAAATAGTGGGTGGTGGTAGCGGGTGTTTAGAACATACCACGCTGGTGCTTAGTTTTTAATTATTTTAAGCATTAAAGTGTACGTTCTGTAACATGTTTTATATATATTGCCTCTTCCTACTACACAACTGACAAAAGCTAATTATCAAACAAAAAACACTGCAGTTACTCTTGCCAGGGCTGTTTAATATCTCTTTTATCAACTAATTTGAGTAGAATTCAAATTTAAGCCCAACTGTTTACAGTAGTATTTGATTGTCAACAAATTTATTAAAAGACTAAGGAAGTTTTTTTACCTTTGTATTTTAACCTACCTTGTAATTTAAGAAAAATAATTAAATTAAGAAGAGGGGGCTGAGGGGAGACGTTATTGCTCTCTACAACTACGTGAAAGGGGGTTGTGGCGACGAGGGTGTTGGTCTCTTCTCCCAAGTAATTAGTGATACAATGAGAGGAAATGGCCTCAAGTTGCAACAGGGGAGGTTTAGACTAGATATTAAGAAAAATTCCTTCACCAAGAGAGTGGTCAAGTATTGGAACAGGCTGCCCAGGGAGGTAGTGGAGTCACCATCGCTGGAAGTGTTCAAAAAACGTGTGGGTGTGGTACTTTGGGACATGATTTAGGGGGCTTGGTGGTGTTGGGTTAATGGTTGGACTTGATGATCTTGAAGGTCTTTTCCAACCTTAATGATTCTGTGATTCTGTGAAATATATTACAAGAAACACCTCAGCTTGTCTCACTTGGAAATTACTCAGGCAACTTTCTGCCTTTGTGACTCTGATATGCATATGCTCACACTAGTGTAAACATCAGTACCCGTAGTTTCCATGCAGAAACATGCTGTACGTGTATGAATATTGTATGTAAAGGCAATAAAAATCAAATATTAGACTAAGTTCTTGGGCCTTCCTAGAAAAGAAATAAAAAATAAGCTAAACTATCCTTGGAGCCTACAATTTCATGTTCAAACAATAGAAGCCAAGCTACACAATTTTAAAACAAGCTTCTGAAAAATATTGTATGCATCTTTTAATATTTATAAGTACTTTATGAATAGGTGATGTAAGATATATAAATTTTTCAGAGCAACTGAGTCCACCTCTCAAAGTAGCGGTTATTTTTCTACCATTCAAAAAAATATTTTATTGCTTTGGTACCAAACAAGCTGTGATTTTTTTTTTTTTTTTTTTACTTCAGACTTAACTCTTCTATCACTTCGTAATATTTATCTTAATAACTTTTTCAGAAATCAGTGATGGATTTTAATTCGATACCAAAGCTTAATTTTGTCAGACAGAAATGTGAATTAGTCTAGACTCTTGCCCAAAGTTTTAGTCAGCGATTATAGTGATAAAAAAGGAAGAGTAGAGCAGAATTCTGTGTCTTCCAGCATGGCATTTTCATGTCAGGCGTATCCAGTCCAAATTAATTTGTGTTAGGAAAGTCACAGATTCTCAGTATGACATAATTCACATTACCTTTTCTGTCTTACAGGAGTATTTTTGACAAAAATCTTAATCTATATTTATAACAAAGTGTGGAGACGAAGAATAGGTCCCTACCACAAACCATTCTACCTCAAAGAGATTTTGTCCTAAACCCATACGGTTTTATCTACACTACCAATTTTTTTTGAAAAGCCCTAAAGCATAAAATGCTCTCCCACCTGTGTAACCTTTATTACTATTTTTCCTGGCCACCACACACCTTTGATTCCAGTAATGAGAATTCTTCTCCATAGTTTTGTCTATCCCTTTGACTGCATTTTTTTACATTTTGCACCAACAGTTTTTGTCTCTCCAAACTTCCTACATTGGCATTCAAGTCTTTCAGTTGCTTTCTTATTGACCTCATCCTTGCTTAGGCAGTCCTTTGTCTAACTGCAGTGCCTTCCTGGATACTGCTTTCCAGTATGCTGCTTCAAGGTGTTCATATGAGCAGGTTCTTTCTCTCCTTCATCTGATTTTGTAGTCCTATTCACCTTGTTTTCCTTTGTCCGTAGTTTAACACCAGAGAGGCAGATGCGTAACACTTGTGAGCTTCATCTACAAGGAACCAATGCCAACTTGTAGCAATCTAACAGAGACTTTGAATGAGGAGAGCATATAGCCTCCAAAATTTTCCATTCCTCATAGCTGGTCCATAGCTTAACCATCTCTTGCGCCAGCTGAACATCTCTCGATTGCAATATTGAACGGGCTAGCCTGTAAGCTGACAGGACTGTAGGATAAATGATGGTTATGAAAGCATTGCTTTTATGATAGCTACAGACTTCAAGTGGAACTGTGACTGCATGTGGTAACTATTTACATTTTCACTTTTTTACATTTTTACTATTTACATATTCACATTTGCATGTGAATTATGGAGCTGGTATTCTAAAAAACCTGCACCAAATGTGTACTCTGTTTCCCCGGAATCAGTTATATGTTTATTTGAATATCTTGCTAGTGACATTATTATTTTTTGAGAAACTCATCTTTTCTATGTTTTCTCAAAAAATTCATGCTTAAACATTATTTTTAAGTTACAGTCTGTAAAGTTTTTAAAATACTAACAGTATTATTTTTGTCTTACTGCATGTCCTGATTGGTCTGTGGTTGTTTAAATAACAGAAATAGAAATCCATTAAACAATATTTTTTCTAGGGAAAAAAAAACCCAGGAGATACAGTTAAATGTCTACTTCTGCATGAAATGGCACAGCTTAGGTTGAAATAGTTTTGCACCTCCATATTTTCGTCAGAAACCTAAAGAGATGGGAGTAGTTTAATTTTTGATACATGCACTGAACTGACTGAAGATAAAAGAAAACAGAAGAAAACACTTTCATTGACAGCAAATATATTTATCAATGAGAAAGAGCAGAACCTGCTGGGGACATAGCAGTACTATGAAACAAATGTGTGGTTAGCTTCTTCAGTGCTAAAATTAACAGGGACTAAATAAACAGCTTTAGAGTATTTAAAATGTACCCTGACTGCCAAGGCTTAGCTGCTGAATTAAATCTATTGCTGAGACAGCCTTGTCCTGTATGTATATATACTATGCTAATTATAAAATAACAACCTGGATTTTCAAGGGAACCTCAATGTGACTCTTTAACTGTGGTCACAGCTTTAAGTAGATAAACATCATTGACATGAATAAAGCAGGTATCTACACTGCTAATTAGAGACATTGCTGGCCAGCATCTGGCTCCAGACCAGGAGTCAGGAGACCTGTGCTCTCTTTGGGCCTCTTCTACTGACCTGAAGTTTGACCTCAGCTATTTCACCCCAATGTTTCTACTTCTTTAACACTGTTTTCTTCCATGCTTTTTTGGACCGTCAGTACTTCAGAGCTTATTCAGAGCTAAAGGGTGTTGATGATAACCTTAAATTTTCAGAAATGCTGATTTTATTGTTTCTGTTAAAGCTGGTTAGAAATGCTTTGATAGAACAGTTTTTATTGAACAAGAATCTGGTCAGAAGAATTTCATTCAAAACTAGCTGAATACAGTAAAAATAAGCAATTGGTCTCATTTGGACCAAAGCTTAAATGAAAAATACAAAATCCCAGGAAACTGGAAGCTGTGTTTCCCAAATCCACTTATTCTTGACAGGCCATCTCTAGATATGGGACCTACTTGGCAGGAAGACTCGTAGATCCATTTAAGCTCTGTGCAAGCCGGGTCTGCTTTAGAAATTAGGGACAAATCAGTCTCACTACAAATGAAGTACATTCAGTTGGATAACAAAAAAAAAAAAAAGGAAGGGGGAAAAAAAAAAGAAAAGGAGACATCCAAAATCAGCTCACAGTTTAAAAAAAAAAAATCTGGGCTTACTTCAGTAGTCAGGTATAGGAGGTGTGCCGTTCTGTCAGTAAATATATGATAATGAAATAATGGTATTATAAATAAGAGTGAACAAACCCCTGGCATACTTCTGTCAATAGATCTATACCAATTTATAGCTTCTGATGGTTGAGCTTGGCATTTTAATCTAGCCATTGTCAATTCCAGTTCTGTTTTTATTAATCATACCAGTGATGTCTGAATAAGTAACTCCAGAGAAATTGCATTTAGAAGGTTCGTATTGAAGAATAAAGTGTACAAGTACAAACTGATGAGCAGAAAGATACATACTGGTTCTTTTTAGGTAATACATATTGCTGCATACGCCTTCAAGGTATCTGTTGAGTAATTTAGCTGTGTGTTCTGGCAGCTGTCACTAGTATCATCCATCAGAACAAGAGCCCTGGCCGACAACTCTTTGCTGAGATGCTAAAGGAATGTGGATTTTAATTCTGGGCGGTTTTATATGACAGACAGTGTGACAGATGAATGCCAGAAGAGCCTGGGACCATGATAGAATTTGCGCAATTTCAAGTAAATAATTGGACAATTTTTCACGTAAAAGCAACAGCTGGACTTTTGCTGTAGCTTGTGCACAGAATTGTTCCTAAGTTTAGCATCCTGTTTTACCACCTCTGTTCAAGCAAATCATCACGGTTGGCACTGAGAGAGAATTTGGGGGACTGCAAACACTGGATTTCTGTGAGAAGCCCTGAGATTTGTTGGAGCATCTTCTCCCTTTTCTTTTGGCTTCTTTTTTTTTATTAAGTATAATAAAGTATCTAGATAATAGGTGCAAGAAAGCATACTTATATTACCAAAATGCATGATGTGAAGATGAAAGCAAGGGGCGAAGAACAATTACTTGCCCGCAAACAGATGTGTCATTTCCTGGAAGGAGAAGGGAGAGCGTCATCGTGGGAGAGCTGACAGCATTCACTCCTGACACAGGTATCTTCCCCTGTGCCAAATGGGGAGGTTATGGTCCTTCATCTTCCTTTTGCTGCCTGACATTTTTTTCCCCTCTGCTAGATATTGTACTTTCTGTCCTCCCACTCAGCTCTTTGGCTGCCAGGTTCAAAATAAAACAGGTTTACTTAGGAATCTAATAAATAGGTCTTTGTTAACACAATTTACTCTGACTTGATTACAGTAAACTCAACTCCAAAGCAGATTAAGAAGCATCCACATGATCAACTTGATAGGTTGGAGGAAGTGATGGGGATAACATATAACTGCAAGGGCATTTCCATTTGCATCAATATTAAAAAAAAAAAGAAAAAGAAAAAAAGAAAGGTACTGTGCTTCAACCCCTTCTAACAGGCTCCGTTCAAAACTAGGGATGTTGGTGCTATTGCTGACCGTGCCCTGCGTGTGCCCATTGGGAGGTTGGCTGTTTGCATAGCCGTGAAATGGTTTAACTGAATGAGGCAGACGTAGATTGCACTTTGACCCAGAAACAAGAGATTTTAACACACCTGGAGATTCTCTGCAAGTGAGTTTTACATCTCCAAAAAGAAATAGTTGAAGCCATCACTGGTCTGGTATCAGCTGAAGTACAGCATGGATAGCCTCAGGCTCTGATTTCTATACTTAGAATTTAAAACTAGAAAATTGCCGAGCTTCAGACTGTACCCCCTCCTAAAGGTTTCTATTGTTGCAGCATGGTACAGTTTGGGGATTACTGGTGGCCTTTGCCAGCAAATGCAGTAGGGGGGGACCCTCCTCTAACACTTGGAAATCCAAGAAGTTTACATGGTTCTGTCACATGCTGGGTTTTTTTTAAGTCTTTACAAGAAGAAGTTACATTTCCCTGCTGAAAATTTGTAAGCATGTTTTCCCCACCACTATAGGTCTTTGATAAGATATCAAAGATAGGAATGTTACACACTATGGCACTATATTAAACACACAGCTTTTGTTTAGTTTAATCTCCTCTCCTAGAAGTGCTGGATATCTAAAGATGCCTTAAATAAAAGGAAGTATTTAACCTTGAAAATGAAAAAAAATGCTAAAAAAGGGAAAAGAAAAGAAGGACCAGAATGCCG
>NW_010547068.1:81394-99384 GCF_000687285.1 Phaethon lepturus
CCAATTTAAGAAGGACTAATTTTTGGAAATGCTGATTACTCATACTGAAAAAAACAGATAACCAAACAGCTGTAACTTCTGAAAATCTTCACCTACTGTATAAATTCAATTTTTTCCTCATGAGTATTAGATGCAGAGTTTATAACAATGTTTTTGCTTTTAACATAACAAACTATTGGAATCTATCTTGTTGAAAGCATTCTGTCTTGTATCTCTCTTGAATTTAAATTAATGAAGCTCTTATAAGGATAGCTGTAACAGAAACCAAAATGAAAGACATTTTTAAAATAGTCAGGATGTTTAGATCTTTCTTTGAAATCATCTATATTTTAATTAAAAAATCAATACGTGTTTAAAATACCCAACATGCTGATTTATTCCATGCAGAAAATATGCTGCAGCATATTCAGAATTATTATAACTAGGTAAAAACTGGAATTTCTGTCAGGTTAGAAATTGCATTTTCTGATTTTCATCCTGAATTAAAATGGTAAAAATAGCAGGAAAGAAATTGTTTTCATAGAACAGAAAATTCCATTTCAGATATCTACAATCCATAGGTCTGCACAAATGAAGCTGCCTCCCTTTAAAACAGGGTGATAAAAAGGATGTGTATTTAGGTTGGTTTGTTCCAGTTTGTACACAAAGACTCTGTGTGACCTGTAGGAAGACTTCTGAGATGGAGTAATAGGCGGAAAGGAAACAGCCTGGTTGGTGTGTTTGGGATGGTTGGTGTGCAGTTAAGGAAATAGTTTCTATCTGGTGAGTGTGCCCAGCACAAAGAAGGTGAGGGGGGATGCGAGGATGTGAGAGGAGAGGAGAAAAGAGCAGGACCGGGAGCTCAAGTCTCCGGGTGGCAGGAGGAGGTGGCCTTTGGTACCGATGTCTATGGCTGTGCATCCCAGGAAGCCGCAGGGAGTTGCTGAACTAGAAAATAATACTGGAGGGACTAACTCACCCTTCAAGGACAAAATCGAGAGAGGAGTGTTTTTCAAACCTTTTTAATATATCTTTCCACCGCATTTCCCATTTAAACTGACACCTTGTTCTAGTTTATTACTTTAGTGTTCTGATAAATGTGTTTTGATGTCCTTTGGCACATTTGCTTAAAAAAAGGGAAAAAAACGTGTGAACAGTTGGTGGTTGAGCAGGTGGCCAGGGCTACTTTGCTAAACTGTTTTTCCTGAGATGCACTGAGTCCTCATCTTCATCACCCCTCTGAGACATCATGGCAAATCACACCACTACCAAGTAATACTGAAGTGACCTGAGCTAAAAAGTAATAATGACAATCAAACTCCAAATTTGGACTTTGTACTCCCCAGACTCAGTAAATGAAAGGTTTTCCATATGAAGCTGTTCAGTACATTCAGCCCTCCTTCTCTCTCATTCCACCCCCCCAATCTTTCCTTCCTTTTTTCCCCCCTCCTTTTTTCTCTCCCTCCTTTCTTGCTTTCTCAAACACTATCTATACTATATGTGCTGTGTTCTCATTTTTGCTGATGGCTGCAGTTGACGGTGCCCTTTCAAACCACTCCACGTCCTCCTTCTGGGATACCAGGAATTCATTGTGAACAACCCCGTAAAGTGAGAGCATGCAACCTCAGAAAGAAAGGTGTCTTGCTTAAGAGGCTGCCTCACCTTTGAGAAAATCCCAAATACCTGAGTGCTCTTGGTAATGATGGTACCAACATTCTTTTTGTACCTTTGGAAATGGAGAAAGGAAAAATTAAATATTAATTTTTTGAAAGACAGGGATCTGATATGGAGACCAGCTAATCTACTTGATGTATCATAGACTAAAAAGTCTGTACAAAGAAAGCAAGAAACTGACAAAAAAAAAAGCTCTCTCAAAGTTGTGCATTTCTGGTTCACTGATGTAGAGGTACGTAGTTATAAGTAAGAATGTATGAGATCTCTGTTCAGATAATTTAGTTTGGCAAAGAAAACCACCTCCCTCAGCTATGATATAGACTGGATCTCAACATCTGTGATCTATCCTATTTCTTTAGTACTTTTTTAATAGAAGTTTTGAATCACCAGAATTTTATGAAATTTATAAGACTAATTCTTGTGATGAGCTTGTCGACCATGCAGTACCCTATGTAAGGAGCAATTCTGCTAACACCTCCAGTGTGCAGAGGAGTATCGCAGAACTGTACCAACCCTCTTTCAATTTCTGCCGGGAATATGATAGAAGTGGGAGGTTTCTATTTGGTAGCATACAGGTCAGCAGTGTGTTAGGTGCGTTGTATTTTTTCCCCAATTGCTTAAAATCTCTTTCAGTATGAGTAACACTCAGCGCAGTTGTCAGAAATACAGCATATGCCAGAAGGTTTGAGATAACTGAGCAAATGGGCAAGCACCAAAGGGCTCACACTCAGGAACAGCCTGTAGCCATCCCATTTAGTGTGCGCTTTGTTAGTTGATGCCGAGTCGCTTCCTGCCAGAGCAGTAAATGGCCACTGGGAGAATGCTAGCCGTTCCCAACAAAATGACAGTCTCAGCAGCAGCTATGAAGTCTGTGCATTCCAACAAAGTATTATTTAATTCATAAATTTATAAACTGAGTGATACCTCCTAGATAATTTTTTCTGTGGAATTTGGTTTTTTTGCAACATTGTCACTCAGCTACAGGAACAGAAAGAAATAGTTGGTTGAGAAGTGCCTTGAAGTGTTAATTTTTTTTAAATATTTTTATGGCTGAATGGCAAAGTGAGTCACCTGCAAAGCTGAATGTTAGATCTGCCGTGCTCTTACATACTTTTTGACTGATGTACCTAGGAGGACAGTTCTCTTGTTATCATCCATCACTTTTTCAGATCACGTACCATTATACTGCTCACCATAACTAAAACCAGACAAAACATAGTCACCAACAAAATTCCACCGGCTATTATAAAGAAATGAAAGTCAGTTAATGAACTGTAACATTAAATAAACACAGTTCTTTTCTGGTCATAAAAAACTGTGCAAATAATAAGTTTGAATACTTCAGAGTTTTAGTGGGAGTGACTTATTTTCAAAGATGATTTGGTCTTTGTCTAAATACATTCTAAAATACAGCCACAAATTTACTGAAGTTCAGGTTACTGACCGCTTCAGAACCACTCAGGAAGAAGAGGAGTAATTCAGTGGCATTCAGGTTGGATAACTTCACTCAGCTAATGTCACGGTCATATTCATAACATGGGGTGTGGTATTTCTCTTGGCTTTTCATTCTTTTCTTCTGAAAGAAGGCTTAAGTTTCTTAGAGGAAGGAAAGCACATTATCACTTCTTTTCATAGGACTAAGTAGCTTCTTGTTTTCCTTTTGTTCTCAGATGTTGACCATTTTCACTTTGTTGTGTATAAGCAATGCCACCTTTTTGTTTTCAGAAGTGAAAGGCAGGAGGGGGAAACTCAGCGGTGGCAGGACAGCACTGGCACCCAGTGGCTCAGGATCCTCTGGGCTCAGCATCCTTCTTTACCTGCTTTGCTGAAATAAATATAAAGGCCATCCACCTTTGTATTTTAGCTACCACTGGTGCTTTCAAGCAGGTCCACAAGTATATTTCTGCGGGATGAGGTTACCACAGGAAAGTGATTTCCAGTAGAAAATACTCTTTTTATTTTAGGGGCCAGGGAGACCAAAGAAAATACTGCGTGTCCCAATGACTGATTTTGGAAACATCCTCCTCCCGTTCTTGCCCTGCACAGTACCTGTGTGTCAGCACTTGATGTGTCTTCTTCTTAGGTGCACAGGAGACACAGATGCAGTTAAACTTGTATAAACCAATTGGCAAAGGTTAATAAGATTGAACCAGGCTTGCTGTTGCATCACAGCCAAGTGTTTGTTGCTTTTCCTATAGATCAGCTGCTATGAAAATAGTTACCTAGGCTTTACAGTAACTGAGAATATTTTTCATTTACAGTGCCTGATTTTTCCCTTTCTGTGCTCTTCACCAGCTGTATTTGAACCCCCTGATATGCAGCATTTACCTTGTCAGAGTACCATCATTACCTGCTGGGATACTCTGACTACAGTCTTCCCAGCCCCACCTGGGATTTTACAGCTTGAATTCTGCTCGTCCGGTCTAACCACACATTTAAATAGAAAAAGAAGTGTAATGAAATCAAAAGGCACTCTCACAGTTGTGGCAGCCAATCCATCCTTTAAAGTGACAAGCTTTACCAAATCAATTTTTCAAAAGGGTGCAAGGGCAGGGCTTTTAACCCAGAGGTTAAAAGGATGTAAGGTTTCAGGATCCACCGATCCTGAAAACTAAATTGACTATGGACCACGAAGTCCGCTAAAGCTGACTGACATTGGACTTACATTTACTGTACATACCTCCCCAGGAAAATAATTAAGGACTCTCAAATGAAAATAAAAATTGAAAACTGCTGGTGCAAGGTAATATTTCAATGTTTGCTTTAGATCTGCTGATGTGACTGGAAACATGCTGCACCTGGAGCCTTTTGTAATAACAAGAAAGTGCAAAAACGTTGCCATTTGCTCAGTCTTTGTATACGTCTTTCTCTATTCTTTCCCCAACATTTTGTGAGTAGGAGTCCACTGCCTCATACCACTTTTCCAATGTTTTGTTCCTAAGTATTTGTGTCACATCATTCTGGACCCATTTAGCTACCAAGTCAATAATCAGTGGTATTTTCAGAACAGTGTTTATTGGTGACATTAATCCAAAACTATGCAGCAGCTTCCCAGCCAGTTACCTGGGAATTCCCTTCTCTGGGATCATCTCTGGATAGCATATGGCTCCTGAAGGAAGATCAGCTTTGTGCCTTCAAGCTCAGGGGACAGCACTGTGTGCAGGTGGGTCGGCATGGGGAATAAGGCAAAGCAGCGGTGCTGTCTCCTGAGCTCCCTCCAGCAAGGGGAGCCCTGAAGGAGCACTGTACTTCCCTCAGTCTGGGGCTGGGGAAGCCTTCACCTACCACACCCTGCCCCTCCACTTGGGAAGCCAAGCACAGGGGCTGGAAAGGTAGTAAAATACAGCTACTAGCCTCCAAAAGAGAATTAGAAAATAAAAGTCAATATTGTAATTTTCAGAGAATAGTGAAACAGATGTTCCACTTTTTGCAGAGATGGCCACAGAGCTGTTATCTTTGTGTGACACACAAAAGACTCGTATCTTTAATTTGCACCTCATTTACCTTCCAGAAAATGAGTGGAATACTGTAGTCGTTGGTCAGCATGCGTCTAAAGTTTCTGTGCTACAACAGCCACTGAGCACTAGTTATTACAGCTTGTTATACTTTCATACCTTTGGAAATTTTTCACAGATCGATAAATAAGCATTATAAGAGCAGGAGTCCCAGGATGTCTGTAAGGATCTCTTCACAATCTGTAGAGCCAGCCATGTTAACGGGGTTCACTTCTGGAGAATGACAACATTTCACTTAAGCTATACAGAGAATTTTCAGTCTTTGTACTTGAGCAGTGTTAATTGTTTGCACAGTTAATTAAACTATGGGTGAGGTATTCTGTTAAATATCCATGTGTAATGCACATATTGACTGTTTCAAGGTGAATACGTTTCTAAATCATGAGCTATTGAATGTTGACTCACTGCGGTCTATTTTCTCTAATTGGCTTGAAGCTTCTCTCTATTGCTTGTTATGATAGAAAGTGTTTTTTTCCCCACTTAAAGCATTACTGTCTCTAAATATGAACATCAATGGGTGTTTTGAGAATCATTGTGCAGGAAAGAGTCTCTCCTGAGTACACATTTAGGTTGGTAATTGTCTGGTGTTCACCTTCTCCCTGTGTTAAACAGCCCTGGGGTCTGTGGATGAAAGCCTGGGGGTCTCCAGTTTACCTGTGAGCCATGTTGTAAAAATACAGCAGAAGACTATGTCTTTCATGGGATCAAGGCATTGCTTTCTTCCAGGAGTCTGACTATGTAAGAAAAGGTTTTAGAAAGTTTTTTTTCTATATGAAATGACAACCAAGTTATATTTTGTTTGGTAAACATCTGCAAGCTGTGCAAGAATTCTCATTGTAAACCACTAGTCATAAGGTTCAATAAGTTATCCTGGCTTCATGTGATGTAGTAAATGCTCAGTGATTCCTCAGTCACTTGCAAAACTTGTCATTCCATTCAAAGCCACCGTTCAAAATATCCTTCATATGATAGCAGGCATTCAGAGGCACATTGATGAGGAAAACTAGCTCTCAGGTGATATTTCCTAACTCATTATAAGTTCAGACCAAGTTATGTATTAGGAGAAATTAATTCAATTCTGTAGCTTAGCAAAATCTCTTGGTAATCCAGGCTGTGGTTTGAGCTACATATTTAAAGCAAAGTCAGGGAACTTTTTAGTTCGTACTGGATGTCTGTGTATTTCTGTATGGCTCTGTCCATTGGTCAACATCAGATGTAGGTTCGTATATGAGGCAGTCACTTTTAACTGAAACAATTAAAGAAGAAACTGCTTTAGCTTTAAGGGATTTTATCTTGAGTTGTAGTAACAGAAGTAGTGAGATTCAAGCTCCAATAGCAATTCAAGAGACATAATTCTATGAAAACTGATTCCACTTTATTTCAATGACTTTTTTTCCCACCAGCATGAAAAAAAGTTTTCCTCTGTGAATTTAAGTAGCATTTAGAGCATTTAAATGTATCTATTAAATGATAATTGCTGCATTCAAAATTCATGCTCTCTTCATCACACATTAGTAATATGATGAGAAAGAAGAGAGTGTTTGGAAAAGGACAGATACTGCTGGGTACCACTCGACTGAGACGGAAAGGGTGGCAGAATCTATTTCTGAGGCATAAGGGTGGGGGAAAGTAAAAACACTGTTCATGGTTTTCCATTGTCTGTTTTTAATAGAAAGCCGAACTCCCACTCTCAGGAAAGAGATGCTAGAGTTAAGAGAGAGAGAAAAACAGCAGTCTATGTCCTTTCTTATTTGTCCTAAAAGTCAAAGTACTGAAAAGCATTGTTTGGTGTAACCTGTTGGTCAGAACATCTTTGGAGCAGTTTTAAAATTCCAGAGTTAATTCTTAAAGACACAATTGGTAGAATTGCTCAGGCAAAAAAATCAATCTACAAAGAGGTCTGCTTGTTAGGCAAAAAATTAAAATCCCTCCAGGCCATGCTGGGAGATGGGAAGAAGAACTCTATAGAGAGTGAAAACCAAATTCTCTTTCTTTGGCTGCTGCAGGAGGGGGAGGTTACAACTTCACAGGCCTCATCTGCATTTTTGCTTCTACCAGAAAATTACCGTTAATGATACGAGCTCCTGTTGTTTTCTAGCCACTTTCAGAAGTATGTTTGGACTTGGTAATCAAGTAGGGAGGTGTGGAAATGGCTATCAGGAGATAACAGCTAATAAACAAAGATGAAGATCAAAACAAAACCTGAAATGTACAATTTCTGACCGCAGTGATGAAAAGTTCAGTTGTGTTTTTTATCACAGTCTTTGCTTATTAGCTGGTAGCTAGTCCTGCTCATTATTTTCCAGCGTGAATAAGTGTGAAGTTTTCTTTTATCTGTCAATGAACTAAACTTTTAATTAACTTTCATATTTGTCTTAAGTTGAGACTAATGACTCTCAAAGAAATTGCCTACAAATCCTTAAACTTTTGAACAAAGGGACTAGAGCAAAAGCACCAAGCCTCCTTTGAAAACCAACCTTTCTATTAGAGAACAAAATAAAAAAATAAGCAACTTGAAACTGGGAAACACAGAGTATTAATATTCATCATGAAAGCAAACTGACAGAAAATTTCAATCTGTGTTGACCCCAGAGGATTTTTATTAATGATTTCACATAGATTGGCAAATTACACTAATGATTTCAGTACTTGGTTGCTAAACTGAAGGGAAATTATTGGTGTTTAAATCAAGAGTGTCTCTGAAGTAGAACATACTTTGTTCCACGTTTCTTAGTTGTTTTAGTACAGAAAAATGATTGTTGACAATGACATTAATGGAACATCATCCAGTTGTGCAGATTTCCTCTTTTCCTTCCTCCCCGTCATCGTATCTGGTCAGGTTTATGGGTGTCGGGATGGTGTGTCAGGGTCAGGGCACCCTGGATAGAAGAATACCAAGTGTGACGTGCGGGTGGAAGTGCCACAAACAACAATAACAGGATATATTGTGGTATTGCCCAAAGTAGGTTTTGCACAAATACGATTTTATTCCAGCTGTAATATGTAAACTAGTATTGTAGGAATACTTTTGACAGATGTTAATACATAAATGTTTAGTGAAAAAAAAAGGGCTGCAATAAGGAATGAGAAGCACAAAATTTTACAAGAGTGTAAGATGCTGTTACAAATCCTGCAAGTTTGGGGATAGTCTGCCCTAGGGTGAAATTAGAAAATTATCTCTGAAGGGTGAGCTAACACCTTTTATGTTTCAGCTGCTCACAAGAGATCCTTGCTTTAGTATGTATCCTCATGATGGTGGTGTGTTAACTGGCAGAGCATTAAAAAGATTATGCATAAGAAAGGAAGGAATGTGGCCTTGTACCATATATTTGACAAAACTTGGCTGCTGCTCAATTTTTTTTTTTTTTTTTAAGTTGGGTACTGGGTTTTTTTCCTTCTTTCATTCTGTCTCTTCTGATAGCATGTGTGCTTTCCTGCTCCATTATTGACTTTGTTACAAGCAGTCCTCCAAGCAGAATTGATTTATGATACACTTTGCAGCCATCCACACAGCTTCCAGAGAAGTGACAAAGAAGTTCTGCTTCTGCACCCACCTAATCAATGACTAGACAAAGCAGAACCCACATGTGGAGCTCTGAGGTGCCAAACATCAAGCACAGTTCACAAAACCCACAAAAGTGACATGCAGCGTTTTTAGTTATCCTATGAGTATAATATGCCTTTTTTGTATTCCCAAGATAAGAATCTTTCTTTTAATGAACAAAGAAAAGCATATATATAGCCACAGATCAATGTGTGGGAATGGACTCAAAGTTTAGCAAAGGGAACATTAAAGCCAGCATATGTTAGTAGACCAGAATACGCAACAGTTAGCTGTTTTCTGCATCTTCTAGAACAAAATACATTTTAAAGCTGAAAATACTAAAGATATTTAAATGACTAGCCAGGAATGGTTTGATCTTGTGAAGAACTGAGCAAGGTCATTCTGATCCAACAATTTTCTAGAGTGTGTATTTAATTGGACTGTGACTCAACACTCCAATCCTTGGTACAAGCCATATAATTAGCATTGAACATGAATAAATGTTTTGTTAGACTGAATGTCCTCTTCTGGCAGACTCAAAAAACTGAAAGGACTTTGCCAGGTCCTTGTCACCCAGGTATCTGCATGAGGATGATACAAAGGCATCAATTTACTTTAGAAGTGTCGTCTATGCTAGAGAGAGATGCACATCAGGATCTAAAATGAAGAGCAGTGAAGGCAGCAGAGGCACTTGCAAGGAGACTTCTGTGGTCTGTCTGTTCATGGGTGAATCTTTGGAAAATCTTGTGCCCATGCACAATTTAAAGCTCAACAAGATTTCCCAAAATTTAACCTCTAATTGACAAACTGGGAGAGACAGGCACACTGCTTTCTGTATTCCTGCAAAAATGTAGAAACTTATCCTATATCCTCTGATGGGTTTTTTTTAACCGTAATTTAGCTGAGCTTCTAACCTTGACTTCCCTTTGCCTGTGCAGTGTGGGACCATCTTAATGTAAGGCCATTGTATATGTAGTTTACAGAGCAAATGACTCTGTGAGGTGAAGGCATGAGAGAATTAGGTTCTAAGACAGCATGCCATAAATCTTGCTTTATAGGACAGGATACTCTGAGTCGCTAGAATTATCTTGTTATAAAGCCAATGAGATAGAAAAGCAAATAGTGACTCAGTTTTGAAGCACTCCAGTCCCTTGAACAGGTGAAATTTCTCTAAAATCTGTCAGTCAAAATGCATTTGTCTGTGTACAGAAGTGCATCCCCACATGCACGTTTCCCCCCATGCAAACATGTAACGTGTCTGGAGCCATTTGTTGTTCTACCCTGTCACTGGGGGAATAGCTCTAGTGCAATGCGCCCCATTCCTCCTTCCTCGCTAATGAGATTCTGCTTTGTGACATACCTTGTCAGGGGCTAATTATAACAAATATTTGCTCGAGAATAGCCTTTGGCTCTAAGACGAATCACTCGCATGAGGCACTCCCCTTGCAAAGCCCAGGAGTTCAAGTTCTGCTTCAGAACAATGTCTAAAATTCAGTAATGACGCTGTGTACTCGGCTGACCAAGTTTGGCAGTTTCTGATTGATTTCTTTTCCTCTTCAAACCTTGCCTGTCACGATCAGCTAATTAAAAGTGCAGTAATCTGATATAATTTGTTTCCCAGTTGGTGTGGCAGTTGGCTATCTAACAGAAATAATTGATTTGTAAACTGCCAAACCTCTGACATTTAGACTTGCATTGTCTCCTCTAAACCATGTCTAACAGGCAAAATTTGTCTCCTGATACGTCAAATGACCCACACAACAAAATTAATTCAGCCTTCACTACTATGGAAAATCAATAGAATAGAAATAGATAAATTTTAAAATGTAATAAAAGTCTGGAGGAAAAACAAATAAACAGGGATGTAGTCTGTGCAAAGTCAGCAGTGTGTCACCACTTGGCTCCCCTCAGTTTTTCACTGCTGTTATTAAAGAAGTGATAGTTACCTTGTCACTTCAGATGAGATCGTCCTTACAATTCAAATCACAGCTATTTTTTTTTCCTTTTCCAAATACAGGTTGAACCCCTGGGTACATGTGTTTCTTCCGGTGGCTGGCGACCCATGCAATAAATTCTTTCAGTCAAGGAACAATAGCCATCTAGGTTATTTTTTGCTTGCGTAACAGATACTTCCTTAGTATTAAGGATAGGATATCCTTCCTTAAGTATCCTTAATGTAGGCCAGTACCTCCTTATTGCAGGACACAAAGAGAAGTTTAAGCTAGAAGGGGTAAAAGTACCTTATAAAAAGGACAGCACTGGAACAGATACTGGAATCATTGTTATGACACAAAATCTTTCAGCAGAGGTGTTTGCTGTCTTGTGTGGTTCAGCTCTTCATTTTCCAACCTGACAGTAAGTGCTCTGCTTTCCTCTAAGTTTATAAATGAAGCAAAAGTAAACCAAGCATGGAAGTGTTTTATGGGTCAGGCTGTCACAGTTCTTGGAAAGCCATCTGCTCATACAATAATCTTTAAAACACATCTGAAAACCATCAATTTTTGAGTAATAAAGCTGGGGTTTGCACCTCCAGAAGGAAACGTGCTAGAAAACCTGTCACTGTATCTAAAATAGGAGTATGTGTGCATTAAATCTGTTTCTTTGGGGGTTTTGCCCCTTTTTTTGTTCACTGCAAAATATTTTCTTTTACATCTTTAGGTTCACTAATAAATCAACATGTAAAAATCATCTTATACTGAAATGAAAAGGAATGTATTCCTCTGCAAGGAGACCACAAACCCTACCACCATGGGGCACAACATGGCAGCCCCAACCCATCATTTGTAAAGCAGAGCGTGCAGCGCCTTAGGGCAGAGCTTCCATGCGGCAGCTTCAAACTCTGCTTAGCGATGTCCTAAACTAGCTTATTTTTCTCCTTGCAGCTCTCGTACCAGGAGGATTAGATCACACCAGGTTGCACCACTGGTTTCTGTGTTTGAGTAAATAGCAATTCTCGTAACAGGCTGTTTGCTTTCTTTTGATTCCTGTCAGAAGTCAACACGGTTTACTAATCTGTACTACTTGAGCTCCCCAACTTCTTTCTCTCTCCTTACAAACACAAAAATGCATAAATATATATATTTTGGTTTGAATATTTCACACTTCCTGTATATGTAAGTAGAGATATAATGTGTGTAAATACTCAAACTAAATATGTATATATTTGTGTATTTGCATGTGAGTGTATATACACAGCACACATATCTATTTCTGTATATTACATAGATTTGTGTATAATGTGTGCATATACATACACACTGTTTCAGCCACGTTGCTATTTAAAACTCTGGGTCCTATGCACAGCAGTTGCTTTTTGCCTTTTTATATCCCATACCCTTGTTTTCTGTGAGTATTCTCTAGTTTTATGTATGATAGCAGATAAAGCTCTACAAGCAGTATTTTAAGTCTGAATAAATTTTACAAGTTAAATGGTTCAAGTCCTAAGAGATTTGAATCTGAGAGATCCACAGCGTTAAAAGATTTAACTCTGATCTAGTAGACTTGAATGTCCAACTGGCCTTTTAAGGGCAATAAAATGTGGGTAACTGAAGCCTATGGATGGTTTTGAGATGTTCAGACTTATAGTGTGTATTTAATTAGATACATATTTTTTACTGTATGCAAGTTATATACAAACGAATATTTTAAGCTTGTGGTAGATATCTAAGAAATCTTGGCTAGATTTCCCCCAAAGATATCCTCTCTCCCCAAACATCTGCATGAAAGCTTGAGTTCCATCTTAAATCAATGGAAAAACCCTAGACACTTTAATGTAGCATTTGATGTTTTTCATTTTTTGCAGTCAGGCATCTATTTGAGATACAGATTTCATTTGGCTACTTTTTTCCTTTTATGTTTTAAGATTTTGCATCAAATCAATGTTTTCCAGTTTTAGGGATCTGAGAGCCCCGACACCACCCTTGTTTCTCCAGGCTCCCAGTCCCTGACCCCAGTCTGGGAAGTGAAGATGAACCTCGGGGAGGTTTCAGGGTGGAGCTGGGGGCTCTGTTCTGGCATGGGGCTCCCAGAGAGCCACAGCCTCTGCAGTTCCCCAGGGCTCCTGGGGTCACCTGCTCTGAGGGACCCCACCACCCACCCTGGCTCTCAGGTCCAGGAAGATCCTGGAGAAGCTTGAAGGAAGGCCTCAAAAAGCTGCTGTAGCCTGGGATGGGGGCAGGTGGCAGGTCTGGTCAGGCAGCCATAGTGGGAGCTTGTCAGCAAACAAAAGTTACAAGGAATAAGGGCAGGCACCTACCCAAAACCGGTGAGATGAGATGAATCTTTGTAAAATCCAACATGTTTCCAGCAAAAGTATGAATGAGCCTAAAAATATTCCCAGATGAAAAAAATACTAAACTGTTTCTTTTTAAACCCTTAGTCTGGGAAATTTAAAACAAGAACACAGAAATTACAGCGAGAAATAAAAGTTATCAATCGCTCATCTTCAGCCTGATAGCAGTTTTGACTAATTCTCACCAGAGCAGGTTCCAAACAGCCTCCTTTAATTCCCTTGTGACAGGCCTTGTCTCAATGCCTGTCTTTGACAGGGTTTGCCCATCGTTTCACTACCTCAGTCCCAGCCCTTCCCACTTCAGCCCGAGGAGGGTTCAGCGATACACAGGGAGAGCAAGCTTTCAGGAGTGATTTGAATTTGGAGAGCTTTAATGCACAGAGGTCTGGAGGTACACCAGGCATACAGATGTATGCGTGCAGAAGTGTATGAGAGTAGGACATCAAAATTCAGTCAAAATAACTGATAATCTTCATCAATACAGTAATTTGCCCATTTTTATAAGGCATACAGGCATATATAGGCTATAATGGTTTTATACGATGTACAAAAGTGGAATTTTTTTGGTTAAGGAATCATGAAGTGAAAACACTAACTACTAAAAAAAAATTCTCAGATTTCTCTCTATTCTGTATTTCTGATTAGAGCTATATTGTCTTCTGGGCCAAATAAATTAGCCCTTTGCCCCACCCTGAGAGGTGTATAATGGACAATTTTTCCATGTTAGCCCACGGCCAAAAAAAAAAACCAAAACCAACCAAAAAACCTCACAAAACTGTTTTTTCTGTGTATGTAACTGTGCCACAAAGTATCAAAATCTGAATGTTTTAATAACAAAAAATACATAATTACCTCTAAAATAAAAAAGCATAAATGATCCGTAATTGTCATATGTCCTCCTCTCTACGATGAGGAGGACAGCATTATTTCCAGCATATCTTAAATTATGTTCCTGAGTCAAGCCAAATGACATTGAGGAATTAATTACTGAGGCATTCAAAGTGACTACACAAAGATTTCCTGAAGGACTAGTATGGATTAATCATGACATCTCAAGGTGCTACCCTTAATAGGATTTCCAAAGATTTGATCTATGAGTAAATTTTGAGCTCATGAATATCATGTGAATCTGGATGTATTTTCCCATTACAGCTGTAACTGCAGAGACTCGCCAAGTTTTTACGTTGTTAGCCAGCATGAATATCTGTTGGTAATTTTAAAGACCTACCATTTCTTCAATAACTAGTGAAGTTTTTCACCCTGAAAGCTGAAATTACACTAGCTCGAGATTCTGTATAGATATAAACCATATATAATAGGACATGCTTTTCTGAGTGAAAGAACAGAATTGTATGAAGATTTACTGCTCAGGAAAGTAAGTCTCCGTAACATTGGTTGTCAGGTTACTTGTTATGCGGCAACATAACTATTTTATCAATATAGTTTGCATAAATAGTCAGTAGTATATGTAAGCTATGGGAATTAATTGAGCTCTGTGATAGAAAAGAAAAAGAGAGATTTTCAAAACTTTGTTGTGGTTTCATTTTGAGAAGAAGAGTACTCTATAATAAAAACATTTTTCATATGTAGACATTACTGTGAAATAGGCTACTTTAAAGAGGAACCTAAGAGTATTAAAGTTTTTCACTAATCAAAAAATATTGTGATTTATTTGAAATCCATTACTAAAGCAAAAAATTATAAGGTGAAAAATATTCAGAAATCTAAATGAACACGTTTGCAAGAAGAAGTGAAGAGGGAAAGAATAGGCCTGATGTTTTCTTCACTTTTTGGATTGCTTTTTAAACTAATTAAATTTTCACAAATTATTTTTTCATCTTTTGATCATTTGCACATATACGCAATACGATTTAAACATGATTTATAGATTTAACTGTGATAATTGTGTTTTTACTGAGACAAAGACCTCAGTCTTGCAAACACCCATGATTTATTTTCAGAGCAAATAAAATACTCTTCATAAATCAAAGCCTATCAAAATGAACATTAATTTTAATTCAGTTGCAACATAGTTTGAGTTTTGTGTGGGTTTTTTTAATCCCAAGTTACCATAACTTTGCAGCTCATGGTAAGGGGACATGGCTGCTGCTGCTGCTGCTGTGTCGTAGACAAACAACTGCAGATCAGCTTTTTCTCTACTCTAAACTGCTGATGTCCCACATTGCTTCAGGCATGTTTCAGCACCTAATACCATACTAACCTTATTTGAATTCCTGATTCCTTGGTCTGGCAGCCAAACTGAGATATAATATCCATCAACTTTGGGCAAAATGAGTTTCTATTTTTAAGGTTCAGTTCTTCCCATAAGCATCAGGGTTGGAGTATTTTAAAAAGGCTTTTATGCACATTGCAGAAAGGATCATCAAGGTGTATGCCTGACCCATAAAGCTATGTAAACATAAAATGCCTACTGGTTTAAATATGGGATATGGCCTATGCATCTTTGTTAATATGATCCTCAGATTAACAGTTAATCCTCAACTAATCCTCAGATTTACTTAAGTCTGTCACCTTTACTGACTGTGACCACAACTTTAAATTAAAGGTGTTCATCCCTGGTTTTACTCCTAAAGATGAGCATTAGACATCAGGAAAAATTATTGTGAAACCGAAACCTTAGTTTTTGGAGTTTGGAATGAGCTTGTTTTTTCTGAAGGATAGTAGTCAGCAGTTTAGGAGGCACAATCATCAAATCTGTCAGACAGTCAGTTGCTATAAATTAATAGAATTTCACTGAAGATAACGCAGTGAAGATACTTTGTAATATTTGAGGGTCTGATAACAAATGTTTGCATTTTGGATAAGAAGAATTAAAGGGATAAACAGTTAAATATTTGCGTATTTATGTACGTGTGTACATGAAGGTATAGAGAGATCAAAACAGATTATAAAAATAAATGTACATTCACACTTACAGAAGATAGCTAAAAGACAGTGTTTCAGCATTCCCTTCTTTTTATTCATACTTCCAACACCAAGCGTATACCCTCTACAAAAGTAACGAAAAAAAAAAAAAAAGGAAAATATTCACTCATAAAGCCATTACTTTAAATCAATAAGTAAGTAAGTCCAAAGAAGAGCAGCTTTGAACCATGTAGCTTTGGTTTGTATTTCACCAGGCTTTGGGAAAAACTCTCAAATGAACATTAGACTTTTCTAAAATACACCTTATAATGAGTGCTTACACACTCCATAACCCAACACAGTAATCGCATATCCCTTCTTCAGAAAGCATATAAAAACGAGCTGACAAGTACAGTGGGGAAGAAACCCCACAAAATGTCATTCTACAACTAAACCAAAAACACCTATTGTCTCCACAAACATTTCAAAGTGGCTGAGAATAAAAGACAGGTACCCTCTGCACAGGGTGGTGTCTTTGTGCAGTGAACAGCCCCACTGACAAGAATTTCCCCCCGGATTTCTTACAGCAGCCTCAAAGGCATCTCCAGCATTTCTCTGAATTTGCCAGCAAAGAGATAGTGTGTATATATGGGCACACATAGGCTTTTCCAGATCCTCTCAGGGTGGCCAAGGTTGATACTATGTTTCATGGTCCATCATTGCCAACCAGCTGGAAATTAGCATGCCTTTTGCACTGTCGGTGCCCTCCGTTGTTCAGGGGATCATCACCTTCCTTTAAATGACTTACTGATATTTCAAGGTATGATAATCTGATAATCAAATCCACACTGAGGTGAGTACGGCATGTTCGTACCGTCTGTCCCACGCCCTCTGGTCTGGAGTTGGTCCGACGCAGCAGCAGGATGGCCTCAGAGTGATCCAGCCCCTCACAAAGGAAAGGCTCACCAAGGCCCTTGGATGACCTTGGGCACCATGATGCTCAAATGAATATTCAACAGAGCCAACGCCCTTCCCTGAATTCTGTGCTCTGTCCTCTGCTAACACATACCTGACATTAAATTGCAAGAAAAAATGTTCTCCCATAGTTTGCCCTCATTTTTTTAATGACACAGTTTTGAAAAGGTGTTGAAGAGGTGCTAATCTCAGCAATTATTTTTTATTGCAGACTACTGTCAAACCAAGCACTGCAGAGAAGGAACATGCTAGCCAGTTATTCCCTATTCTTTAACTTCTTCCATATTAAAAATCTTTATTTTAAGTACTAAAGCAGAGACTATTTTTTTATTTACTATATTTGCTTACGAATTTGTTCATGTGTTACATTTTAGGATGTTATTTCTATACCATAAATATCAGGGCCGTTCCAGTAGCCTCAGGTTTCAATGAATGAGAGATACCAGGCCCAGATTTGGTTGGTGCATGAGGTCCTGGTGTGGGACTCTGTCCTTAAACCCCTACACGGATAAGATCTTTTTCTTACACAGAAAAAGATTGTTGTGGTTATGGTATGTGAAAGAGATAAGATAGGATATATATATTTAAAACAAACCGGAAGGTCCTTACCTAACGAAGTCCAGAAATGGCACCAGGACTCAAGAAAAGGCAGGAGATTTTGCACTCCCCTGCAGCAGTGCCTAAGATCGGATCAGTCTCGCTTAACTCTGCATTTGCCTGTTTCTAGTAGATGTTGAGTACATTTAGTGTGTGCCACAGTTCTGGTCGCAAAGGCACGTGCCAGTCCACGGGTGACAGTGTGCCACTTTGAACCTCCCGAAATGGCAGAACTGCTGTGCAGCCCCCGGTAGGCATCTCCATGCCTGCTCGGTTCCAGAACTCCCTTTGGGAGCCCGTAAGGTGGGCAGGAGGTGCACCAGCTACTGCAGGGCAGGCGTTACAGCTGAGGAGCCGGTGGGATTTGTCTCCCTATTTTGTCCTGTAAAAGCAGAGGAGCTTTGGTGTAACCTGGGCACATTTTGCTAGTGCCTGAAACATGCTAGGCTTCCTATTTTTAACCTCTTTCTACAGCGTACCCGAAGGGTTGCGGGCCAAACCCCCAGGCCCAGCAGAGCACGCGGAGGTGGGGTGAGGGCAAGAGGCCGCT
>NW_010547069.1:0-10501 GCF_000687285.1 Phaethon lepturus
GTCCCGCAGGCGGGTTTGCTACCTACTGAGCAACCAAAATATTAAAAATTGCTAACATGTGGAATCTATTAGGACATTTAGAAGGAATTCACATTCATTGTTTCACTTGAAATATAAAGGTTATAAAACTTAATGGCCACATGACAAGGAAACTATATGAAACACTCGGAGATTTACAGAGCAACTGTTACGCTCTTTAGGCATGTGGGCTGAAAATTGCTTTACAATAGGCAACGCAACCTGTGGTTTGAGCGCTGAGGTTTTCTGGCAGTTTTCTTTTTTCTTTTTTTTTTTTTTTTGCAAAGACCTCAGTAATCACTACTTACCACAGCAGCTCCAAAGTAAAACAGAAACACAGCTTGTATCTTCTTTCAAGTATTTATTTCTTTTGTCCTGTTAACAACAAATAATGAAAGGAATTGTAAGGATTTGGGGGGGGAGGGTAAAAAGCATGAAAGCAGGAGAAAGGAAAAAAAATACCAACATAATGGCTTAATTTCTCACAGCATGTGCAGCACAAATGAACAGTAAACACATACCACAGAAAAATGCAAACAAAGGCTACGTTTGCTAAAAGTTCCAAGGAAAAAACCCATCGTGAGTGCCCCCGAGCAAACAGTTCTGCGATTAAATCCTCAGAGCCTTTGCATTTCCAGGCCAATTTAGCACAGCAGATATCTTCCCCTTTCCCTCAAAACTCACCTCGGCAAGCTAGCAGAGAGGAGCCAAAGGGCCAGGTTTTCAAGCCTCGTTTTGTTTTAAGGCATGGAAATGTTGCAACTATGGCATTAGGAGGAAGCTGTAATCTAAAGGGTCAAGTATGAAAACCCGATTACAAATTTGCCACTAGGGTTTGTCTGTATAGAGCAATGTAATTAAGTAAGTAACAGTTCACGGGCAAATACCGTATTTTGCTGTGTTTGTCAAACCTGGATCTTAGCAGTGGCAGCACTTGCTGCTGAAACGTAAGGCACGGACCTATGACCTAGGCTGCTATCACGCAAAGGCTTTAGGGTGACCCTAAGGGTTATACGATCAGTGCAATCCTATATTGTCTCATTCTGTGACACCAGGCAGGACTGTACAATTTTCTGTTTCACCCTTGCCCTATGTATATAACAGAAACTGAAATGCTCGGGTAGGGCAAGGTTTGCAAAGGTGTATGTCAAAATAGTATGCTTGCAGTTTTGATACAGGAGTTTCAAATCTGCTCAGAAATCAGAGTGACGAGGGGGAATATGAACATCAGGTGACTTGAGTTATGCTCAGCAGCAAGCACAACCTTTCTGCTAATGTACCTGTGTTCTCAGAGCATTCAGACATTCTGTTCTTTTTCTACATTTACTCACTTGCTCACTTTCCAAATTTAAGCGGCAGTACAACTTTATTCCACTTGTGGGTTTATTTTCTTCAATGATCTAGGGGTGAGTATGTAGCAAAATAATTCCCCCAAAATCATAATGCTGTTCCCCTCGTATGGAAATATGCCATGCCCTGATGTCAGGAGGTCATTTTTTCTTTTCCCCTGACAATCTGAGGCTAAGAGAGAGGTGAATCCAGTAAAAGAAACAAACCCAAACTGTGACTATTTCCTGCTGTAAGTAAAGGCAAATGCACTTTTGACAGTATCCCAAGTTACTTTTTTTCCCTTGAAAATGTCTATAAGCACGTTTTTGATTGCAAGATTGGAGTATGTCATGAGAATGCATTCAAGTATGCATTTGCATTAATGTTGTTGCCAGAAGCCATCTCACAGTCATCATCAGACATACTGGAGCCCCTAGAAAGCTTTCTGTGGGATTGGAAGGCATCCAGGCAGGGGAAAGCAAAGCCACCGTGTGGTTTGGGTGGCCAGTTCCACAGGAAAACTATACATTAATGAATGGCAAGCACTCAAAGTGGTAGTTACGGTGCATAGCTTGCAAGCAAATCATTGGCCGAGAACCATTAAATATATAAAGTATTTGATAAATGAAATTTTGAAAGAAGTCTATTTAAAAATAATCCATTGAAAGAAAACAGGCTCATTTTACAGCAAGAATTGCCCATGTCAAACAGGACTGCTAGCTGTAATGAAGGTCACTAGAATATGAGTTGCCTACCCAGCCTTAAAGCATATCCAACATGACATGTACATTATACTGCAAAAGGACACTTTGAGGGATCATTAGAACAATCTATTTTAATATTCCTGAATGCCTAATCATCAGAAGAAATCAAACAGCATTGCTGGGTACTCTGCAATTCAGGGCTTGCACCGTATTTCCATTGTTCAGACAGATGGAAAGGGTTCATGTACTTTATTGGCTGCTCATTTTCTACCTCGGTACTGATCTAGAAGCGCCACTAGATCCACAGTTTAATTCTTTGGCCCAGAAAGTGGGGATGTAGCACCTAAACCTACTGTTGACACACTATGGACTTTTCATGCACATACTGCCCATTTCAGCAAACCTTCCTTCTTTCATTGCTTCACCTTCAGCTTATGGTTCCCCCTTCAACCATAAAGTGATGATCTGGCCAACCACTACCTAGCAGTCCTTCGCAGTTCAAATTCAAATTCTGTAGGTGATAAAAAGAATATGCAGTGATCAACTCATTAGGCAGAAGTAATGCTAGCTCTCTGGGCTTTTGGTACACTTCACACTTTAAAGGAAGCTAATCTCGAAGATATTTGGGGCAGACTGCAGTGTTAATGTATGAGAAGGTGTGGAAACAGGCACACACAGGTGAGAGACTGCCTGAAGGGATGCTGCAGAGATGAATAATCTGCACTGCACAGCGTTCTGGCTCAGAAACTCTCAAAACACAGTCCTCCCCAACAGGAACAACTGGAAGAGAAAGGCAAAATGATGAAAAATGAAGGGATCAGCAAAAATGAGACCTAATATAAACCCAACTAAAATAAACTCAGCATGGCTCCTGTGGCTCATTCAAAAGAAGGTCTTCTCTGAGAGTTCATTTACAAGACCTCAGTTCACTGAAGAAAAAAGATAGACTGTAACTTCCTCTATTCTATGCCATTAGGAGCCATTGGCAAATCTGACTGACAATATGAAGAGGTTTTTAAAGGGAAGTACTGAAGATTGCAATGCTGCCTACCATATTGCATCACAGGAAACGTGGTATCTCCGTCCAGAAAGTGTCAGTGCTCCTAAATACTGGACTTAAGAGTTTGAAAGAATTAAGATTATTTTCTTAGTTCATGTACGGAGTGAGAGCTGTGAGCAGTACTTGTCTGAATTAAAAAGCAAATTATAGTTTTTACATAAGAAATCGTGTAATTCTGTAATTTGTTTGAACAGAGGGGACATGTTATCAGGAAACCTATTTTTAAAACTGGACTGAAGATGCATTGACTCTGTATGTTTAAAACAATCAAAATGAGATCAGAAGGCTCAATGCTATGACCTTGTATTGATGGAAGCACGGCATTCTATTGAATACATAGCTGTTTTACATGAATTCTTTGGGTTTTTTACGTATGTAGCTACTTCTGCTGCAGAACATCAACAGGGTTTTTTTTAATTGTTTTTCTGTGTCAGCATCAGATCCATCCTAAAGAAATTCAAGGCTGTATTTCCTTTGAATAACATGCTTGTTAAACTTCAGCTACAGCAACAGGACAACAGAGAAGCTGAATGTGTTTCAGGGTTCAAAAGTACTATAATAGTTGATGTGGGTGAAGAAGGTCTTCTTACAATAGCAGACAGATGAGAAACATGTTAGATCGCTAATACTGAATATTCAAGAATATTAGAATATTGAAAGTTACAGACTATTCAGCCACCAAAGCACACACAATATTGCTTGCTGGTGTCTCTCTCTCTACCGTCTTTTGCATAGCCCGTAGAATAGTAACGAAACATTGCCCAGCTCTGCAAGTATTCTCCATGAATTTGCAGCCCTGATGGGAGTCCTGAAGAGACCATAAGGTATTTTATTGCTGGGGAAAAGAAAGCCAAGCAATAGCTCACAAACTGATTTGTGATTCTGTTTAATCCTATTGCTGACTTGAGTCAATCATACTGTTCCCACTTTATTTATTACTAACAAGGGGAAATGTGGCCTGAGACCTCAAAGGAATCAGATAGGAGATGCTGTGGCTTCTCTTTCTGGTACCCGAGAAAGCCTTCTGCATTATCTAAGGCTGACACTGAACCAAAGGATTGCTTTGTTCTCTGATGGATGATTTTTTTTAAAAGCACTTATTTTTCCATATTCAACAGTTGAGAGCACAGAGACAAGGAGCTTGTCACCTCTGCTATTACTGGTAACAGGCAATGTTGCCGGGGGTATAATGACCTTGTGAGTGAACTGACTTTGCTATGGCATTCCCAGCAGGCTCCAGGAAGAGGAACTGTGTTCAGGTATCACTTGTTTTCCATTATGACCATTTCAATTTTCTGTTAACATTCTTCTGAGATGAGCCCTTACTATTATAAACCCTTATTCCATATGACAGCATTTTTCATATAGCCAAAATATTCCAGAAACTGTATCACCTCTGCATTTATTTCAGTCTTCTCTCTGCATAAAGGCACTAACAGTTGAGTCTCCTAGAAAAGATAGCAATGAATTGCCTCCTTTTCTTACAGCTAATGTAACGTGCCAGAACAGTACCTAGGAGCACTCATCAGATCAATAGCAATGCCCAAAGCAGAAGCAGCAGCTGGTGGCTGTGCTCCAAAGCGCCTAATGCTGAACAAGGAAAACGAAGAAGCGCTTCAGTTAATGTCTTCACAATGCCCAACGTTTGCACATGGTGGCTCAAGGGAAGGATCCAGCCAGGGGTCAAATCTAAGGCAGAACTTCTGAGAGTCATACAGGCTACTCGCAGGCACCTAAGGGCAACTAGAGACCTCACTACAGTACCTGGGTTTGTACTGGCTATCATGTGTCTTCTCACTCTTTAATCTGTTTTTTTTCAAAAGTGTCTTGTGGGACCAGAAGTTTAACTCAGTTTGTTCAGTGATTCTATGTACCACAGCTTTCCATGCAGTCTTCCTCTGTACTAGCGCACCATAATAGTGATTTGCTCAGATAACCGATCTTAGTGGCAAACTGTCTCAGAAGACATGTAGGAAGTCAATTTGGAAGTCAGGGTCGTTTTCATACAGAAGCCATCAGGCTTCTGAGATGTCTAGATTTAAGGCACTGATACTCCAGTGGTGTTCCTCTACATTAATTCAACGTTGCCTGGGAAGAAGATGCCTGGGGAAGATGTCAAACAGCAACTTTTTGCTTTTGTATTCTTTTCATTATAGTTTGATTAACATAGAGAAATTTCATGCCTATGATGACTGTCTGTGAAAAGCCTGTAAAATAGAAAGGCAACTATTTCAGGTAAATAAAATTCAAATTTAAAAAATGCTTTTGCATAAGAAAAAAACAGGAAACTGAACCACGTCTACCTAGTAGCACTAGGTCAGGATGACTACTAACACAAGCCAGAGAACCACATGTCCTCGTAATACCTAGGCATGATGGATGACCTTTGCAGCTGGATAGGAAAAAGTGAGCGGTGAGTCAAAGTGACCCTTCCTTGTTTTCACATGTATGAGTTGCTTTCCCTTCCTCAAAAAAACAAGCGACAGCAAACAATAACTGGCGTATTGGGGTGTTCTAAGACAGCAAGCTACAAAGTTAATGGACTGCTTTTTAGGGCATGGTGACCCATAGGAATGAGCAGGAGAAGAAACACACATCTTTCATAGACTTTGTTCTTGGATGGAAATCACATGCCTCTATTATTATATAACTTCAGGACTATAAGGTGGCGTCCTGCTTCTGTCTGCTTAGGGCCACTGCACACCCCCTAAGATTGCATGTTTCCTCTATTTTGTTTTTTCATATGCTTACTCTTTCGTCACTCTCAAGCTCAAATTAGAGTGCTTTCTTCCCTCATTTAAGGAGGACTGTTCTTTTCTAGATTTATGCAGAAAAATCAGCATATGCATTTGCCTTGGGGTTTTTTCTGCATTAATATGTCACAATGCCCATAGCAAAGGTGAGCATAAGGAACTAGTAAGTTGGGACTCTTTGGGAAGGTGTGAAGATATAAATTTTCTCCTCAGAGGTCTATTCTTTTCAGTTGCATCCAGTCCACATAGGCTGGATCAGTCTGTGTTTCTGCTAAAGCATCAGCTTGAGGGATTTGTTACAGAAACAGAAGAGGGGGTTATGCTTCAAGAAAAGATGACAGGAGCAGGGGGAACTCACTACCTTCTATGGTACTGGCAGCATTCAAATTGTCCTGCGTCTTCAGTCTGTAGTCTTGCAGGCTGGGGTACCTCAGCCCCATCAAAACACACTCTGGTCTTCTCTCTAACACATTACCTTGCTGATCTGACTCTTCTCAAGAATACAAAAAGGGTGGTTTCTGTTGAAGCTGTCAAATCCCTGAAGGTATTGAAGAAACTGAAGTACTGAGGTGATCTTAGTAGGATAAAGGGTGGGAAGAAGGGCAGTTTATCAGTCAGAAAAGTGACTGAACACTGGATAAAAGAGCATGAGTAGCAGGGAGAAGGTGAAGTCCTGGTTTTCTTCATGTTTTTCTCTAAGTTAGTTGCTGAAATCTGTGAGAGGTGCCCACCAGTATTCACATCTCAAAATCTCCTTCAGAAAAGCAAAAGCACTCTAACAAAGAGGATTCTGTTCGCTAGAGAATGTAACTGCTGCTTGTGACTGACAGGTTTCACTCAGTCTCCGAACTCCAGCAGGCTGAGAAGCAATACCAGGTTGAAGGATCTTAGCATGAAGGAGGTGAAAGCTACAAAGACAGTGCAGAATATTCTGATTCTCAGGGCTGACGGTTGTTAGGTGAAAAATGCAAAAGATTACATTTGACATCATCTTGCTTTGCCCCCAAACTTTGGAACAAGTGCTGTCAAAAAAGTGGCCATCACACAGATTAAGTTCATTAAAGCCACATGAAGAAAGAAAACCAAAAGATGATCCAAGGTCACCCTGTATTCTTTCTCAACAGTTGCCTTTCAGCTAGAGGAAAACACTAGGCCAAATTAACGTCTGCTACAAACAGATGTGTTCTCTTTGAAATAAATGCACCCACTTACGCTCTGCCTGCATTAAGTCTGTTACCGGCTTTTTATGAGATTTGGCAAGTGCAGTGCTATCTGTTAATATCTGGAGGTGGGAGTGTTCAGGGAGTTGTCTGAAAGGCTTGCAAGACTAGATCTGATCATATCCACCCACACTAATTAACACATTACATAAAAGTACAACAAGTTTCTCTTTGCAAACATCAGAATCACTTGCCCAAGCACTTTCTGAGAAGTTCTAGAAGAACTATAGGGGTGGGCTGTCACTTTTTAACCTCAACAGAACAATGGATGAGTAGACAAGGGATAGTTCCCACTTTCAGGGCTCACTCCTTTTCTTCAACCTGCTAAAAACGTGCCATCAGCAGAGATACAGCTAGAAGGACCTTTTTAAAGTTCACCAAGGGTGCATGAGGGAACATGATTTTGTTTTTTCTCATCAAAAACAAAATACATCAACTTTTGAACATGAGGAATTAGATTTACTTACAAAGGATGACTCCTCTCCCTGCCCTGCCTCGCTAATCCTGAAAATTACTTTGTACAAACACCAGCCGCTGAAAACACCTGGAACTGAGAAATCAATCCTCCATTTAAGTAGGGTCTTTTTATGTCATGAGAATATATGTCCCAAAACGGCTAACATTTCTCTATCATTCAAATTTTAAAAGCAGCAGCAATCTCCTCTACAAAAACAAGAGCAAGGGGTCTTCTACTTCTTCATAGATTGGAGCAAGTAAAACTCATTTCATATGAAACTTCTGTGACCTGCTCCTACAGCTTCACCTAGATTCCGCCAGCAGGATAATATATATATATATCCTGATTTCGATTTACTCTAGACTCTTTGTATGACATCTGGCTTCAAGATGGTGGCACTGAAAAGTGCAGTAATGACATAGGAAAACAGAAGGAAAAAAAAATAATTGTGCAGTGGAAAGCAGGAGGCAGTGGAGAGAGCAGGGAAAACCAAAATTAAAATAAGTCAAAGGGCGGAAATTCCTTTGAGAAGGCCTTAGGCTTTAACAAAGCTTGTCCACATTTGCAGCACTTCAGGATTGCCCAATACTAACCTTATGTGAAAAGGGACAGTAGACCTCAGCAGGCATTCCAGAGGAGCCTTTCTAAAAAAAAAAAAGTCTTCAAATGTATCCATGCAATTTGCAAGTAGCTCATTGGATGGAGAGCATTCTGTCTCGCAACGCTCACAAGAGAAGAAACTCTCTTACCCAACTCTTCCTTAATATCTGAAAAGCAAAGTCAATGTTTTCCTCATTATTTTCTGATTGCTGCATACCTCTCCCCCACTGTGACTGCTATTTGACCTGTTGTCCGCTCAGAGACCCTGAGGGAAAGAGAGAGGGAAGTTTGTGTCTACGTGTATGAGAGGAGTGAAATGACGAGTCTCAGCTATGTTCAGAGTTGTTTATATTCATTAGAAAGGAATCAACAGCACTTAGTATGTAAGACAACCTCTGAAGATAGGGAACATCTTTTATGCAGTGCAGGAAAAGAGCAGATTCATCTAAGGGACAGGATTTGGAGATGAGTGGGGAGTTACTTTCAGTGTGTGTACTAGTTTTTACCTCACTTTTGCATTAGGATGCCATCAATGAACAGAATCTCTGCATTAAGGTTTAAGGGGGACACTGCAGGGTGCCCTTTTTCACCAATTCTCTTTGCTTTTGCATCTACAAGCCTGGCATGCCTGACTGATTAATGAGAAACTAGAAAAGATTAGAGTGCATAAGGGGAGGTGTGTATATAATCATCCCTTCCTCTCCCAAGTGTCTCTTGATAAACATGGTACCTTCCACATTCCTGGCAGATCCTGGAAGGATTCTCCCTTTATCGCACCTGCGTTTTCAATGAACTGGGTTTCTCCTCAAAAAATTGACAAAAAAATAAAGCTGAAAGCATCTATTAGGGTAGGCGTCAAAATCACAGAGATCAAAGTTTCTTTTTATCCTCTCCAGAGAGCCTCAGACATCTAGGAATTCAAAACAAAACTCCATTGTAAGAAATCTTTTCAAAGATGGCACCATGCTACAGCTTGTATGTTCTGCACTCAGAAGGAAAGCACTGACCCAGATAGGAGAGCTCCTCAAAATACTCATGCAGGCAGAGGGGCTTGCATCAATGGCACTTTTGGCAAGATCTTCCTCCTGAACTGCTCAAGAGATGTAGCTACTCATCTGCAGTAAGGTTCAGAGCTTCAGATTTTAACATTCACGTCATTGCACCCAAGTAGTTGGTCTCCATTCTACATGGCAGAACCAAGGAGTTATCTCAAATACAGCTCACAGCTTTTCTGCTGTAACTCAGATCTCTTTCAGGAAATTATGTATTTTGGCATATGAGTTTTTTCCTCTAATTTTTCATATAGAACCTCTTGGTTTATGAACAAATACTGCTTTTCCTTTCTATAGTATGTTCCATTTGAATTTGCTTGAGCTTTTGACAAACATTTAGGTAGTCAGACTTACAACTTTTGAGGTAGGGAAACACTAGAATTATCTCCCTTGCAAGTCAGGGTGCACCTTGAAATTATGCAGCTTGCCCCAGGTCACAGAGGACATCTATGGAAAAGCTTGAAATTCAAGTCAGGAGCCCTAAGTTCACTCCTTTACTTTAACCACGTGGCCTTCCTTGAGGCGCTTCATTCAGGTGTTCTCCAGTTAAGCTTGCTACTTTCCTGTATTGCAATTATATTAATTCTTCTTTTAGTAGCGTTCCAATATGCTCCAACTACATTACTACGCCAAGTGCTGCACACTGCATCTGGTATAGGAATGCAGTGTTACTCTTACTAGGCTGTCAAAGAGAACATATCATTACAAAAATAAATAATGTCTAGCTGCTTCTGGCATTTCAGTCCAAGCAGTATTTATCCCTTTTGGCTGATCAGTGCCTGACTCAATGTCCCTAAAAACTAATGGGTATATTCCCAGTTGAATTCAACGTGCATTTAATCAGGTCTTTGCTAACTGTGCTTCCAAACTTCACATTTCATGAGTGCTACAGTAACTGCCTCTTCTATTTTTACAGCATTATTCCACTTACTTCACTGTGCAGATTGATACAATGGATTTTCCTCTGCATGGATTATGTCAGTGAATGTATGTTTGTACAAGCAGGCTCTAGTTTTAGTTCTAGATGTGATGCTGCCTACATGCGTGGTAATCTGGGATTAATGTTAAAAACATATGTATTTTATCATAAATGAACAAAAATATTCAGAAAGACAAATAGATTTGATATATGAGTTCAGTGACAGAAAGAATCTTCCACTATTCAATCGGTTTGCTCTTCTGACTGAGCATTCTGCTCCAGCTTTCACAGGTGAAGTAAGACAGCTTTCTTGGGCCCAGCACAGTCCTTCCAGACAGAAGTTCTGGGTGGCCTTTAACAAAGAAAACATTGCTCCACAGTTTGCTCTT
>NW_010547069.1:10532-24929 GCF_000687285.1 Phaethon lepturus
GGAACAGCCTCATCAACGGATGTAAAGTGAAGGAAGGGAAAAAAACTTTCATTAAATGTCCATAACTTTTAGTTCTTCAAAGTATTTTTTAAGTTCCTCATTCAAACAGCTGAAATGAAACCAGTGGCAGTTTGTAGCTGCAGTTCCTCTGAAGGGAGGGGATAAAGTATGGGGTGTGATGTGCTGCCGCTCAGCTGAGACAGCCTACAGACACTTTAGAAACAAAAATTACATCTTAAAACTATGAGTAAATTTAACAATTGAACTCTAAAGAATTAAACATCATATAAACATTTCACACTTTTTGTTTTTCTTTCCAAGGGTCCATAGTCTAGTCATTCAATCCTGTGCAAAGGTCATGTTACTATGGATATGACCTGCAAGAAATGTGTTGCCTCAGAGCAGCGCAAGTCACGTGAACAGGCTAAAAGCCAAGACTGCTGATTCACAGTCTTGTCAGGATTTTCAAGCTTGTGTTGGGTTCACTGAAGAACAGTCCTTGCACCACCAAGTCTATGTTCGTCCTTTAAAAGTGTTCATGCAGGTATAGCTCCCCGAAAACTTGTGGATTTCTTCAAGTGCTGCCTGAGGGAGAATGCTGCAGGAGAAGCAGAAAGAAAATAAGCAGACCAGACAAACCTCTTAGTCTATTCTAATAAGAGGATATGCAAATATGCATTTATGTACACATATATGCAAGTGTACATATTCTCAAAAATCAGCCAGTGAGAGCGCAGAGGCAAAACACATCAGTATCCTGCTGTGAGTAGGCCTAAACGGAGAAAGTTGTATCAAGTTGCTCTTTCTCTACAGAAATATTTATCAAAAAAGGTCTGTAAAAACTGTAACTTGGAAGATATCATCATGTTTTATTCCTCCCAAATACTGTGCAGAATCTTGCATTCTGAAATACACAAACTTAACCTGAGTTCTCTGTTTAACTTGCCATCTATTTGTGCTAGGCATGTGCCCTCCTTACCATAAGGTACGGATATAGACCTAATTTCCTGACAGCTACTGTAATTGAAAATAAATAATTAATTCTTACAATAAAGGACAAGAGCAGCCCTTTTTCAGCCTGTAGGATTTCTGGGAACTTTTGAGAGTATCCCAAATTTTACATTCAGAGAAAAGCATTTATTTGTGAATTGTTTTTTCTTATTTGAAATGCAATATTGTAATTGTTTTCCACAGAAGTCTCATGGCTTCATTTCAGTTCCTGACTGAAGTAGGCTTTCCAAAGGCTTTAGTGCAAACTCTCATGGAAACACAATTTTAAATGCCCTTTCTCTGTAGTTGTTTCAGAATATGAAATTATTAATTTGTTTCCTTAGGGACTTGGAAATTCCTGTCCTAATCATACACGAAAATATATTGTTTTAATAGTTTCATTGCTTTAATACAAGCAATGCTCTCTAAATACAGCTGTGATGTACATACCTTATTGTACATAAATCCTTTACAATCTAAAACCCAGAGTCCGAAGAGTGGCTTACTAAATCAAAATCAACTACATGCATATGTTAATTGTTAAGAAATTTCCTAGATACAAACATCAGTTCAGACCTCAGGAACCCATATTTTGGGAGTGAAACTGGTTTCATAAAGGGGTTATACCCAGGGAAAGCATCTACAAAGGGACTCTGAGAAGGTTTTCTCCCTTTTGCTTCTAGGACTGTCTTTCATGGGAAGGCATGAACCACTCTGATCCTGGATATTGGGTTACAGCCAAACTGAGGTTTGCCTGGGTGGACAGACACACAGGATTGTAAGCCACTCTTGCCTAACTGGCTAGGCTATTGCTGGGCAAAGGAAATATTTACCTTTTTAGGATGACAAGAACATGCATTGTCCATGGAAGGAGCAGGAAGGCTTGATTCATCTGAACAGCTTCTACTGTCCTCCTAGCCACTGTCTCTGGCTTGAGAGGAGGAAAAAGATTAGGGAACCTGAATAAATAAAGCAAAAAATAAAATAATTATCTGTTAACCAAACTCCTCCTTTAAGATATCATTGTCCAAGTCCTGTTACTCACTAAACCATCACTGGCTACTGGCATTCAAACATGCCCCAAAGCAGGCTGGAAGGAGCCAATTCCAGTTCCAGGAAGCTGGAAAGCAGAAAGCCCAGTACCAACCAGTATTAGTGGGTTAGCTAAAAGGTTAAGAATGTACACATTGGTGCCTTTAGGGTGAAGTGGCAGAGTGTATTCAGAACCTTGATTCTGAGTTTTTCTTAAACTTATTGCAAACCAATACCAAAACGCTGTCTGTTCAGTGTTGGTATTTTTCCTCTTCCTCTCTGCTGCTCTTTGCTTGATTCAAACTCTTGACACGTGAAAGACAAATAATTTTCCCCCATTGCTTTTAATACCAAACATAAGGCTTTTCCCAGCTCCAGCAATAGTTTGACACTGCATATTTCTCTAAGAGAGCACAAACTATATTAATAGGTTTTTTTGTCCATTGTAAGAGATTTTGTCAGTCGTTAAGTCTTTGGATTTAGCTTGTTCTCTTAGATAGAGGTGAAAAGGAGGTACTGATAATCTTACTGAAGTAAGTGGTTGTCATTTCTTTTGGTGGGAAAGATTTAAGTGTTTCAAGGAATAAATACGGAATCTGTACTGTTAATTCTCAAGTAATTTGTAGACTGCTCCTTTTGAATGGCCTCAATTTTCAGATTGCCTCCCCTCCCTTTCTGGTGGCTGCATATGGCCCAAATACACTCAGGGAAAAAATAGCTTTCAGTTTTCTCTGTAGCAGCAAATGTCTCCCTCAGTACAGGCAGGCTGTATGAATGTGCAAGCAAACTGAGGGAACCAGTCCGATGAGTCCCAGGTGGCCTAGAGTGACCCTCTGTTCCCAGGCAGCCAAATGAGACATCAAATTCTCTTAACTAAATGAAGCATTAATTAGGAGTGTATTCTGATGATTCACTTAAAATGAGATGCTTTATTCTAGTTCCCCTGGACTGACCTGATTCTCATGCCCTGAAACATCTCTGTGCTCGTGTGGAAGGGCAGGACTGTTGTGGCATTCACTCCAGGACAGTCTAGCAGCCCCAAGGTCAGGCTCTCCATAAAGGCAAAGGACGAGGCTTTCGAAGTGCAGTAGTCAATGGCACCAGGGATGGCTGACAAGGCCAGGACAGAGTTCAGGCAAACAATGTGTCCATTCTGCAATTCCAGCATCCTTGGCAGGAATATGGTGGTCTGAAGAACAACAGAGTTAAAAAAAACCAAACAAACAAACCAAAAAAACCACCAAAACCAGCTTTTTTCAAGCAAAGACACAACAAAAACTATAGTTACTGAAAAAATAAGGTGACACAAAGACAACAAGCCAAACTGTGTTGTTCATTATGCTAGGAGAGGAGTAGGAGAGTACCAGGTTGCTTTGTCATTTTCTGAAAGATTCGAAACAGGCAAAATTTATGTAGAAAGAAAACAAAATCTTTCCTAGCACGTAAGTAAGCGGCACCCACAGATAAAGGCCATAAACAGAATACTTTGTATGTTTAAGAACTTCTTGTAGAGGATAAAGTCTTCAACAAAGTGATAAAATCACAAGATGCTATTTTTATTACTCATTATTATTCAAAATGGAATGCGTTTCACACTAGTTTCCTTCCCTGAGCAGTGTAGTCTCATGCTCCTCTGACGTTCCACACACATGGAACAGAAAACTATCTGCTGTGAGCTCACGCTTTCTCAAAAGAAATCAAATGTTTTCCTGGAAATCACAGAATGGGGATAACAGAACATCAAATACTGTGTTACTCCTGGAAGGTTTAAATTTTTTTAAGATTTCTTTCCTCTGGCCTTTGTCTCTGACATTGTTTTTTGTCTCCTTTTCACGTCAGACTGATTTTACCAAGCATCATTTAGAAAGACCTAGTAGCAGCCAAGTGTTTACTGGCTGTAATCTGTCACACTCATTTCCAATTCGGAATACATGTGACAAGATCTTATCTTACCCAAAACTGTCCCAGGGTGTTTATATGTTGTGATTTGAGCAGTGCATCATCATCGCTGTCCATCAGGCTCTTACCATGGACCACAGCAGCATTGTTCACCAGGATAGTGATATCACCCACCTGCAAAAAGAGCAAATGACTTGTCACAACTAATATGTCTCCTCACAAATCAGCAGTCAACATTATATGTGAGTATCTATTATTGCCCAAATACATTATTAATTTAATAGCTTTTGACATTCGTGCCTATAGGCCTCGTAATCCTTCTGGATCACTTAAACAGGTAGCTAGATTTTGTACTATATAATTGGATGGTCACCCTTTTTTCCCAATTTGCCAATGTATTTTTTTTCTCCTCATCAAATATGAGTCGTTACTAAATTCTGCCCACAAACAGTGTTTCTACAGACACCAACCTTTTCCCGCACAGCTTTGGCTTGCCGATAGACCTCCTCTCGATTTCCTACATCGCAAATGAAATAATGGCATTCTGTCCCCATCATCCTGATTTCCTCTGTGGTCTCCTTCAGGCATTTCTCAGTTCGACCCCACAGGATGATCTGCAGCAAGAAACTTTTGTTAGAGTCAAACTACTTCTGCTTCAAATCTAAAATAATTAAAACATGCTTCTAACTTCAACAATTTGATGAACAGCTTTGATGTGTTTTCACTGCCAGCCCTGTTGCATTGTTTCATTTATGACTAGCAATAATTTTCTATTACATGGGGATGGGACTTGAGCATGATGGTGGTAGCTGTATCCCGCTCTGACACTCTATTTACAGGTTCTTTACAGGCAACGCAATAGCTAACACAAAATATCAGATCTTTAGCCTAATATGACAAATATATGAAACACTTGGCAAATTCTCTGTATCACAAAGTTTCAAATCTATCCCTGCTTTTGCTACACACACACAGAAAGACAAATTTTTTCTAAAATCACAGACCTTCCTGTGTATATGGTATGTTATCTACTTCTTGTTCTACATTTGGAGATAGTATTTGCTCTGCAGTAAAACAGGTTTTTTTCAGCATATCATATGTAACTATTTGCAATGTTGTTTCCAGGCTGGTGTCCTAGGTGCATTTCAGACAAAAAGTTCATCCTAATAGACATTTAAAATGAGAAATTTCAAACACTGATTTACTTTGCAGCTAATATATGCAAGATTTCACTTGCCACTCCCATTTAACACAATAAAAATGATAAAATACTTCCTGTACAAAGAACAACTCTGAGTATCTGTGGAAACAAAACATTCAAATCATATAGCATGGATTTGATATATCATGAAGACATAACCAGCACAACCCTATCTGTATTTCTACACCATCATGGAGGTCAGAAATAGAAATAACTTGAAAAGTTAGCCGGTTCATTAACTTTCATTGTGGGGCTTTACCCAGTATGATTTTCCTAGTGAGGCAACAATATTAGTCTCAAGTATGAGATGGTGCTTCCACCGCTGTCTTTCAAATGTTGATGTAGAGCTAAGCAGATTTAACCAAAGTATTTTTTCCTTAGCACATAACCTTATTTTCCTATTTCTTTCAAGGCTGCTGGAAGGAATATAAATTCATCTCTCTGTTACCTAAGACATCTATATATGAATCAATCTATCCTTTTTGCTCTTCAAGCTAAGTCTTCTCAGCATTCATCATGTTATGAATGGTGAGTCATTTGTCATTCTGCAAAAAATAAACTATTGAATGGAGTATGTTACTGAAATCAACTGACTGCTCTGCGAGCAAGATCCAAAAGAAAGAGAAGAAAAGGTTGCTACTGCTCACAATTGCGATTGTGAGCATTGATAATGTAAAATTTAGTACTTAAAAATAGATAAGGACACTCACATAGTCAAATGCAGGTTTACTCTGATCGAGGGTCTGGGAAAATGGGCTTTGGAAACAGCTTTGTTGCTCTCAGAACAGTGTTATTTCCAAGCAGTGGCCTTTTCACCTGTGATCCAGGATTACAGTTGCTTCCCATACCACTGTGTATTGAGTATGAATCTGACTGGTATATTGATTTTTTTAATGGTTAAAAATGAGCATGTTTAAACTTTAAAGATTTAATAATCGTTGAGTTTTCAAGAAGTTGAAAGAACAGGGAAAAATAGTCTAAATTATATCACTCAGTTAATTTAGTAACAGCAAGATAAATATAAAGATTTAGGAACTGTAGTATTCCCCCCCCCAACAAATCGCTTGCAGCAAGCTTTAATGTGCTTATTTTTAAGGACTAGTTAAGCTTATCTCATAATTGGTACTAAAACTAATCTCTGACAGGGTCAAAGAGCTCTTTCAGTGCAACTAAGCAAGGCTAAAATGTAGAAGTACCTGGATCCTCAACCATTTCCTAAATGAGTTAAATTTCCACGTAATCCCATTTATAAATCATTGGCACATCTGTGAACATAAACACACACAGACTGACAGACTTACATTCTCAAAATCACTGAAGGACTAACGAGTTGGTTAACCAGAAACTTCAGAGCATATATAAATATGCCAGAGCCATTTCATGGGAAATCTTATCTCAGGGGAAGTAATTTTCAAGGAAAAAACTGTGACCAGACTTAAAAACTGTAAGAAAGCATACAGCTAAAAACGTGGCCTGTCTTCGAAAGTCTCAGCATATCACCCTTGGCCATCAGGCTTTGGCATCTACACAAAGCTTGTAAAACTGATGGCTATTTACTCGCTTCTGAACTCAGAGCCAGACTGAGTGATGTTTCTTATGCCTACTTTGCAGACTTGAAGGGAAATCAAGAACATGTGAGAAATTTCACAAGCTTTCAGGAAATATTTACAAAATACTGTTCAACTATAAGCAAACACATTTATTGCTCTCTCTTTCACAACCTACACCTCTGTGGAAAGGGGAGAAAAAACCACTACAAAATGTCAACCATAAGCATCAATTTTGATGCCCACAGAGTTTGCATCAGTGTGAACTTCAGCCTCTTAGCAGGATTGGATCAGTCAAATGTCAGATAATTTTTTAGTGTCTGCAAGTTGAGGAGTGATGGAAGGTATGAAGAAGAGGAGAGAAAGAGAAATAAGGTGTCAGACAAGGGGAGTAACACAAGAAACTGACCTCACGTACATAGCACTGTAAGGTTTCACACTGCTATTGCAAAATAACAAGTAGATCGCTCACTCTTCACTTTAATCTGTTTCAAACATCCATACAGCCTCCTATTCCCAAGAGTTGCCACTGATGCATTGAATGTCAGGAAAGATACACGGAAGAATAGTTAAGCAAAGGATGACCTGTCAAAGGAACATCTGTCTCTGATGCAACTCTTGGACATAACATTTTTCATGCCCCAACAGTTACTTTGGGACCCTTAATATCCTACAGACAAGTCTTGCAAGGTGACCCCATTAAAATCTAGGCCATCTGGGGAAGACAGAATTTGCTGGTTATCCTGCTGACAGCATTAACTTCAGTACTGATTTTTTTCCATGGGAAGTTTTTGTGTCCTTGATACTGTTCACACTCAGGTGAAGGTTTCAGCCTGCGTAAGAGAAAAGCAGTAAATAAAAGACCATTCTTTTGTGAGAGGTGAAAGTTCCCTAACAACACAGTGGGAAACAAGGTTTCCTGCTGTCATTTCTGCTACTTTTTACAGATGGATAAAACTCAAAACTCAATACAACATGCTTTTGGTCCAAATTCAAGCTTGACTGCTCCTACAAGATTATATGAGACTTCCAATATCTGCCTTACATCTGGCCAAATTAAATTGGCACGGGCTTCCCTCTGGCCTCCTAGGATATCAGATCTTACAAAGAGACAAGACTTTTAGTTGCTGCGTTAGTCTCATAGCTGAGGCTTCTGTTGCTCCTGAACTCTATCTTGACAGAGGGCTTTGGCTTAGCGTTTCTGGGTAGGCAATACTTCTCTCTTCCTTTCTTGCTTGCAGCAGCTTCACCAACGTTTTTCTAGGCCCTCATTCTACTATTGCTTCCTGAGATTTTCTACAAACCTACTCATCGGTCCTCTGCTCTCCCTCTGCGGAATCTGCAATTTGACAATTAGCTGTTTGGCACTCGTAAGGTTGTGTTATTTGTAACATTCTCTCTAAACCATTCAGCTAGATAGCTTAAGAGTCAGGGATAATCATGCATGTTCTCCATGCTCCTGAGCAAAAGCCTTTGCTCACCGTTGAGCTGATGAATGATGGTGGGCCTGGGCCTGTGTTTTTGCCCTGTGAGCTGCACTTAACCTAAAGCTGTGCAGTTGGCACTTCCCTTCCCTTCATATGCAAGCAAGCCTGTAAGGAACCGTCATTTTTTATTCTTTGCTCAGTCAACCTCAAGAGAGGCATCATTTAGCTTTATCCTGCCCTAGTTAGGATTTGAGGGCTCTGCATGTGTAAGAAGTCTAGATCTGCAGTTTAGGAAATGCTCCATTTTATTAGGAAGCACAATTTCCAAAATGTAGCCATGGGTCTCAGAGTCTGGTCTGTGTCCCCTTTCCTTTTAAAATTTAATTCTAAATTGGCAATAAGCGTGTCCCAACTGGAGGCTAAGTCCTGGACAGAATGACTCTTACAGACGCAAAAGTTCCTGTCTGGGACAGAGGAAAATGCAGAAGAATAAAGGAGAAGAGAGACACGGCGTTCCTTATTACACAGCCTGTCAAGATGTTGCACAGCCACCCATTCACGGTAATTTAATGGTGGATAGAGGAATATTTAATTTGCGTTTTGGAGAAGTTCTTGGACAGACAGTTTTCCGTCCTGGAAAGAATCCAGCCCCTATTTCTTCTCCCCCTTCATCTCTCGTCATCCCCTCCTGCCTGCCCCTCCCTACCGCACTAGACACGCTCGCCTTTCAAAAAGTTACTGACCAGAAAATTGTCGAGGGCAACAGCCCAGTGAGGCGGTTAATCCCCGCCGCGGCAGGCCCCCGCCCGGAGGCGGCCTGCCCCGCGGTTACCTCCGGGTGACCCGCGTGGTTGGCAGTCGGGGAGGCAGGTGGAATGTTAAAGCAATCGCTTATGCTCCAGGCTGCTGGCGAGAGACGATGAGAGCCCGGGCAGCAGCGGGGTGGGAGTCTTCCTACCATTGGACATACGGAAGAATAGATTTATGATGACAGAGGAACTTAACACGCCCTTCTCTTAATTAACTTCAAAGTAGGTAAGGACTGTGACGTCACAGCTTAGTGCAGATTTTCCCAGGATTTATTCATGAGCTGATTTTTGCAAAACAAACCTTATCTCTAGATCTTCTCCCCTCTGGTGAGTCGCAGAACTCCTTATCTGGCCTTACAAAAATCATTTCAGCTGGCGTGGCAGGCTCAGCAGACACCGCATCCTCCACTCCCAGAGGACTCGTTTAACTCTGGACTTAATCTGCTAATGAGACATGCCCTGCGGTTGGAGGGGAGTCAAAAAGAAGGTTTTAGCTGCTGTTATACCAGGGCAAGGCTTTCTAACAGAGGCCTACACTGGCTACTTGCCGAAAGCCCCAAACCTGACTGCAGGTTTAAATCCTGATTTTCACTGTAACACAAGTGTCCAAGAGATGCTTTTGACCACCGCAAAATCAGATAAAACCACTAATTTATATAAACTGGTCTAGATTGAAGCCGCTATCAACCATAATATGCACACATGATCTATGCCTGGTGCAGGAGATGAGGTTAGAGCTAGTTTTACATCATTTACAAGGCTATTTAACTTGTTTGGTCTGATTTTATTGCTAGCACAATTCAAGAACAGCAGTAAAGGAATGCTGCCCTTTTTTATCGTCAATTAATTTGGCACTGTATCTTCAGCAAACCTGCTGTGCTAGACTTCATCCCTCCAGTGAACTAGACCAGTATTGGAAAAGTGTCCCACAACAAAAGCATTTTTGAGACTGAACATGTGCCATTTCTTGACACTCCCCTTGGATTATCTGGGTTGTATTTTAGTACAGAATTGTTCATTCTCAGTCTTTCCCAACACAACAACATGCATAGTGATTAGCAGATATAACTTCCATTCCAAAAGTTTCTGCACTTTACAATTCATGAAGCAATTCTCTGTATCAATTTGAAGACACTGAAAGATTAAAGAGCTGCAGAGAGAGACGAAAGTGCCCTTCCTGCCTGATCTCATTATTGCTGCCTCCACAAATCAACCACAACTCCACACCACAGATCAGCAGAGATAGGAAGTAGTTGGTAGGTCAACACATTTAATTCCCCCTTTCAACCTCCTTCCAAGTCCAGAGAAACAAAAGTTGCTCTGTTTGAGTTGATATCTGTAACTGCACAGACTGCAACCTTTGTTCAAGCAGAGAAAGCCTTTCTGCACCCAATACTGAAAGTTCCTGCATACTTTTAGGAAGTACAAAGTGTAGATAATCCACTGAAGTATGTCAGTCTTATCCCCATATATTTACAAAGCCTGGTAGTACTAACTCACAGTTGGTCCTCCGAAGAAAAGCAATCCAGTGTATCCCATAATCCTGGCAGAGTTTTGCGTATCATGAAAACAGGAGGCTAAATCCTACAGCCTCAAAAGCGTTCATGTATTTTGCTTGCCAATGCCATAAGGGTTTTCTCCTCCACCCCTACCCCTCTCCTGCCCCCAGGGCAGAGTCAGACAAGTTCTTTCAGGAGTTCTTCATGGGAGAGGCATGCTCAAGACAGATTACTGGAAGAGTGAAAGGTGTGGCCATTCAGTGTGAAAAACCAATCTTTGCCTTTAGAAAGGAAAAAGAACCTTTTGATGCCTGAAGTAGGTCACAATACTTAACCCAGCCCCTTAGTGACACTTGTATAGAAGTAAGCAAACAAAGCAGGCCAGTGGCAAATTTTTCTCAATTCCTACAGTGGAAAGTGAATATCAAGGGACGAGTATAAGAAAGATTGCAGGTAAGCACAGGGGAAACAAGAGAGTAAGCGCATTTACCTACTTTAAACACAAGCTTTTCTAGATTAGTATTTAGAAGTTGTAAAGAATTTAATTTAAATTTAATCCTGCCACCATGGTAAACACAAATCACAGACTTTATTATAAACTGGTTTGAGTTAAGGCCAGGAGCAATATACAGTAATGAGATTAAAAGTTAGGTCTAAATAGACTTCAGAAGGAGACTAAAAGAGTGAATTCGTATTCCTTTAGTCTAGAGTCAGAACTTTTATTACTTTATATGTTGATTTAGCGCTCAATGGGATTAACATTATTCACCCAAATCACAGTCAATTCCAGTTTTACACCAGTCACCCCTTTTCCTCCTCTGAAGGAAACCAAACAGCACCTAAAAATGCGTCCTTCTCTTACACCTCCTCTTGTGTAGCGAAGCATGTAAGCACCTGTCTCCTATTCAGTAGAGGCCTTCCTTGGAAAGAAAATGTCTAATTTTCTGTCTGCATACAGGCATTTAAGACCAGCTCCCTCTAAAGAAGTGAACAAATGCCTACTGTTCTCAGAGTCAGGACTATTTAAGGACAGGTGGCCCCATGCTGACTTTTTTCCAGTGGTTTTTCCAATTGCTTTCGTCTGCAACATGAACTGCGACTCCAGACTGCCTCGGGAGCAACACTTCTCAGCTCCGTGCAGAACAGTTGAGGAAGGGGAAGGGTTAGGGTTGTTTGCAAGAAGAGGTCATGCAGGAGTCAGCCTTTACAATCCTATTAACGCTGGGACAGGGTCAAACGGAGTGCACGTTCCAACAAAAGCACCAAGTGGCCACAAGCTGTCACCCTGCAAAGGTTCATGGAAGCATTTGGGGGGAAAAACCGACAGATTTTTAATGGTGAATGTCTGCCACACCATGTGTTAGAACCGGCCTGTGCTCCAGGGCACCAAAGCGCACAAAGAAATACCCAGCAATAAAATTCTCTGGCTGCAAAGCAGGAAGAAGTGGCATATCAGGGGGGTGGGGAGAGGGGTAAGTTTTTTTTAAACGCATTTTTTTGAGGTAAGGCTTTCAAGATATCTACCAACAGAAATATAATACTCCATCCTGTAAAAATAACTAGCGTGCTGCCGCCTCCGTTTGCTTGGCATGCCATCCCTATAATCCAGATTCATCTAAAAATGTCCACAGAGATCTCAGGAAATTGTGGAGAGGGTAAATATGCAGGTGCGGAAAGCTGATTTTTACTGCAAGCACAGCAGACAGGATGAAGGGCTAGAAAGTCAGTAAGTAACAATTCAAAGGAAAAAAAAAATACTGGATCTGCTTGACAAAAATGCCATGGTCCAACGGGGCATTTCAACATAGTTGAAGGTTTGATGTTTGCACGTTTTCCTTCCAAAATGCTGCATTATTATTTTTACTTATTGCATGTACCTCTCAGGGTAAAGAGTTCTTCGCATGTGGCAGGTTAAATGTTCACGTAATATAGTTAAACAGTTACTATGACAGAAGGTTATGTTGACACTGAACAGTGTTTGGTTTTTTAAAACTAAAAACAATCAAAAGTTTAGATTACAGGGTAACCTTAGAAGTAAGGGACACGTTAAATTAAAAACGTGGATCCAACACAGTTATTATTTCCATTACCTGACAGAGTGAAAGTAACTCCTGAAATTGCCTGGTTCAACCAAGAGTTACCTGAAAAGACTGCTACTTCTTAACTAACAAATCGGAAAAATCAGACCTAACATAAATTTATGGAAAAGAAAGAGCTACAAACTGGATGCCAATAGAACTGGATTATTTTTTAGATTTGTCTCTATATTTTTTAGATGATTGCCCTAACAGAGAGCTTCATCTTGAAAAGCTGAGCGGTTTTAACTTCTAGTGGGGGAGGCCGGCCACTGCATCACCACCTTTGAGACAGCACGCGCAGTCCCAGGCTAGTCCCCCGGGTAGCTCACAAGAGTGTCAGGTATGCTGGGTTACCAGCTTAGAGTAAAAAAATGTCAGTTTTAATTCAGAACATTGTCAGTTTTGCTTTAAGCTAAATCGTTATGAGTATTTTATCAGCACTTCACTTGTTTTGGAGAATGTATAAAATTCCACTACAAGCTCTATAAAAAATAATAAATACAATTTTATCAATCAGATGCTATACTCAAAAGGTAACTTAATTATCCTTCTGATGCTGGACCGGTTCTGAACTTCGGCGGTAATCTGTGATCACTGCTATGTGAACTGGAGCTAAGTCTACTTTATGTAGCTCTGTGGTACCTCATTATAGTCCTGTTACCACTCAAGGGGACTTTGCATTTTGCTGTACTGTCACATTAGCAGAATCCAAAAGTAAGGTAGGCACAATGGTAAATATATTAGAAGCTCTGATGAATGAAGAAAGCCACAAGGAACGTTCACAAGCCAGAGGAAGACACAGGCCGACAGACAACCCCAGCTCTTGTAGGAACGTCACAGAAAAGACAAAGGTCAGTGTTTAAAGTTGTTAAACTGGCATAAGGTTTGCAACAAAAACAGACCTAAGGATGAGTAACTGCCCTACAGAAAGACCTAAAATATGCTGCAGATCATCCATGTGCATAATACGATGCAGCTCCTGACTGAAAAAATGATTTCTCCCATGAGGCTGCTGGAGAAGTACTGGGAGTTAAAATGGCCTCCACGAAATCCGTGTATGAACGGAATACTCGCAGCGGCTCCAGACAAGCTCCCCTACAAGCCTCCTTTGTCTCCAGAAAAAGAGAATTGCTACCATTTTAAAACCATCTAAAAGCCAAAGGGAGCTTTTCTTAGAAGTATTTTAGTCAAAGAAATAAAGGATACTGCTTAGAAGAAAGCGTCAATAATTAAATGCTTAACCGGGTTCCTATCTTTTTATGTGCATTTCAGAAAGTTATTTTTTAATGGTGGCTGTTGCTATGCAACAGGGCAGAATTTCTAAAATCTATTCATCTGTTGTACAAATGAGAGTTTTCACGACATAATTAACTCTCTCAGCCTATTAAGTCAAAGAAGGAGGATGGGAATCAGAGGATTGTAAGCTCCCAGAGCATGCATCCCCCAAAGGGGAACAGCATGGCTAAAAAGGGTCTTTCACTGATTATACCATTTTTTTCAACACACTGTTAAGATGAAGTAGCTATCCTGCTTATAAAAAATGTGAGAAACGACACAGCTCTAATTCAATAAAATAATACCTAAATGTAGAAATGAAACTTATGATAATTAGTTTTATCCAGAAATTATCAAAGCAATTCTAATCAGATTCTGCTACAATGATACTAAATATTTAAACTAGAGAGGCTGGTCAGGCATCACAAATCAAGCTCTAGCTTATTAATAAGTTACATCTCCCTGGAAGTTACCATCCTTTGGATGTGATTGTCTATCACATGCATACTTTTTAGGCCACTGCAACGCAAAATGAAGTTAATTCACTTCAACATGAACATAAAATCAATTGAGCAAGAACAACTGAGAGAACATAAGATCAGCTTTAATTTCCAGTAAAATAAAAAAAATATATAAAATA